>NW_010971390.1:310077-315961 GCF_000463585.1 Tarenaya hassleriana | reverse complement strand
ATGCCGAGCACTGGAAATATTCACTCTGGAGTGGGCCCTTCTCAAGGGAACTCTACGTTGAGGCCTCGTGAAGCTATGCAGCATATGATGCGGGTAAGCTATTCAGTTTCTGTGGGTGATATTACTTTGTTTCTCATGTTGGCGACTTAGGCTTATCTAGTCACCACCTGGACTAATAAAAATTCGGGTCTGGTTCTGTTGTATATTTTTGTTTTTTGGGGTCCAGTCTCGAACCAGTTAAACAAGTTTATGAACAACTGAGAAATCAAAAACTGATGTTTTGAGGTTCAGATGCAGGCTGCACAAGGGAACGGTCAGGGGATCCCGGCTTTCAGTGGTTTGAGCGCTGGTTTTACCAACCAGACAACTCCTCCTGTTCAGACCTATCCAGGCCATCTTTCTCAGCCGCCACACGTACTTGGGAACACACATCATCCTCATCTCCAGAACCCTAGCCATGCAACTGGAGCACAACAAGCATTTGCATCCCGTCAAAGGCAAATGCATCAGCGGTGTATGCAGCAACAGCAGCAGTTTCCAGCATCTGGAGCTGCGATGTCACATGGATCACCCCAACCTCAAGTTCCTCCGATATCTTCTTCCCCGCAAAACAGTCCTCTAATGCAATCGTCGCTTGTCTCATCTCAACCACTATCGATGCCTCCAGCAACGACATCTCCTATTATGACAGCCACAGGGCAACAAACCCCACAGAAGCCTCAATTGCCGCCTCATGCTTTGGGTCGGAATCCTCAATCTGGTGTTTCTGGAGCTAACAGTCAAGCTGGAAAGCAGCGGCATCGCCAACTCCAGCAGCAGTTCCAGCAGTCTGGAAGACAGCATCCACACCAGCGGCAACCAACTCAAGGTCAGCAACCAAATAAGCTCTTGAAGGGAATGGGGAGAGGGAACATGATGCAACAGAGCATCTCTGTTGACCCATCAAACCTGAATGGTCTTACAATGGCCCCGGGAATGCAGATTATTGAAAAGAGAGAAACCGCGGTTCCATCTATTCCCTCTCAGCCATCCATCACGGGGACCAACACAGGCACACATCAACAGTCTAAACCACTGGTTCCTTCGCAATCTTCAAATCTTTCTCATCCGCAGCCAAAAGCGTTTCCAAGTACTCCATCTCCTTCTTCTCAACCGGTTCAACCAATGCGTGTGCATGCAGATAATAGCATCCAAGGCCAGGTTTCACCATTGGTGGCGGGTAACTCCTTATCCACATCTGGCCCTTCCGTTTCAATGACAGCCACACCTTCCAACCATCAGCATTTGCTGCAACACCAGAAGCAGGGAAATCAAGCTGCTCAGAAAATCCTCCAACATAATCACCTGGGGAACTCTGACTTGTCAGGGAAATCAAAAACTGTACGTACCCCGGGTGATCCACAGTCGGTAAACAATATCAACCCGATGTTAAATACGAGTGCAACAAAGGGTGTCACGCCTCAGCCTAGTATAGACTCCACTAACATTAGAGCTGCTGTTTCTGTTTCTCCTGCTACCGATTCTCCCCCAAAGGCATCAGAAACACCTTTGTCTGATTCCTCTGTGCAAAACACTGCAACATCTAAAGTAGTTAGCAGCTCTCTTACGGATTCAGTTGGGAGTGATGCAGTGCCAATGTCCGGTCAAGGAATAGGTCAGCAACACTTTCATGGGCTTAACGCCAGGACGCAGAAACCACAGCAAAGGCAGTTGTCTGAGCAGCAGCAGCAGCAGCAGCAGCCAGTACAAAATCAGAAACATCTTCCTGCTGCTGGAAAACCACAGCCCGAGCAGAACTCGCTGTTACAGGCAGCGGAAGAAAACACATGCTCGGGGCCTCCGGACACAAAAGTAGAATGAGGGTGAACAGCGATGATCCAAGTAGCTCAAGTAGCGGTAGATCGTCCGAGGGCATTTGCTTGCCCATTGGACAAAATTGTACAGGTACACTACCAATGATCAAATCTCTGTCCCCAACATCCCTGAGACTAACACGAGCAAAGCAAATGCTAAAAACCTTTGCAGATGGAGAAAGCTAATTGGCAAAGAGGGGCAGCAGATGATGGGAGAAGGTGATGATGATTCTTGCTGGTCTTTTTTGCCTTCCTTTTTTTTAACATAGAGAGAAGGACTCAAACATCATATATATTTTCCCTTCACCATCAATGTAAATTACCACTTTGGCGCCATCTTCCCCCCTTTTGGTCTAGGGAGAGTAGAGAAAACAGTTATAGAGTCGTGTCTTGTACAGGAAACACTCTCCATCTTTTTTCTTACTTCCTTAGGGTTAGGTTTTCATGTGTTAATTGTTTCTCACCCCCTCTTCCAATTGGAAAAAAAAAATTATTAAGGGAAGAAAAATGGTTTCCCCAAAACAGTTTTGTGCATAGAACATGTTCCTTCATTGGCTTCTGTTTTTGGTATCTGTGATTGTAAAACCCAAGGACTTTTAGATTTGTTTAAGTTTTTTTGTTAAATACAAAATCTGAAAGCAAACAGGGGACAAGATAACTTCACAGAGAACAGAACAGAGATTAGACAAATGTGATTTACTTTGATCAAACTCAATGGTATGTTTCAGTAAGAAGTTAGAGAGAGTCATCGAAGGCGTTGGTGACAAAGTGGAGAAGACGACTCTGAGATGTCTGAATCAGTTGGTGCCTTCTCCTCTCCATCTCCGCCCGCTTCCTCTCCATCTCCCTCGCAAACTCCATCTTCCTCCTCTCCATCGCCATTACCCTCTCTGCAAATGCCCTTATCTCTTCCGCTACTTCTCTCTCCCCTCTCCTCCTCCTTTCCACGACCTTCCTCTTCCTCGTCTTCTTCCTCTCTCTTTCTTCGTACCCCCAATACACTGCCTTCTCTCCTCCGCCGCTCGCTGCCGCCCCCGCCGCTGCTGCGGCGAATCTGTTCACCGTTCCGGGTCTTCTCAGTATGTAATTGATGCTCCTTGACTTGTTTCGCCTATCCTCTTCTTCTTCTTCTTCTTCTACATTGTCGTCGTCTTCGTCATCGTCGTTTTCATGACCAGCTTCTTCTTCTTCTTCTTCTTCTTCTTCATCGAAGTAGTTGCTTGCGTTGGGAGGCAACCGGGTCAGAGGCCGAGCCGAGATCGGCGTCTTCGGGTTACTCTCTAGCTCCTGCATCATCGAGTAGTACGGCCACGGCGATGTGGGACCAACTCGCTGCCTCTCGGCTCGGAATCTCTTCCGCATCTTCTCGATCTTGTGCCTGCATTGGGTCGCGGACCGATCAATGCTGGATCGGGCGGAGACGGTGACGGCGATCTCCTCCCAGTGGCCTGATTTCAGAGGCCCTCGTCCCAGCGAGTACCATTTCTCCCTGTATGCTTCGATGAGGAGGAGAGTCTCGTCGTGTGTCCAGAGGAGCGGCTGCGGCTTCCTCCCGCCGTCGGACGACGCGGCGGCCAGGGCTACGACGGTGGTGCGCGGCGGAGGAGGCGTGGTGGTGGAATTAGGGTTTGAAGACGACGGAGAAGAAGACGGCGGCGATGGCGTCGCCATTGTCAACGGAGGAATATTGGCGCTTGTTGGGGGTGTCGTCGTTGTCTCTCTGCGTGTGACCACTTTAATGTGGTTAAATCTACAGAGCACGAAAATACTTATTGGGCTTTTTTTAAAGGCCCAATACACAGCTTCATTACTGTTACAATTTGTATGCATATATGTCCGTATATTTATTATATATTTTAACATTTGAATTCCTAATATTTTTTTGCCCAATTTGATTTGACATTTCAGTTTTTAATCCATTATTTTTACTAGTTCTAAAATTTAGGGTTTGAGAATTTTATATAAACTAAGTGTTATTCCGTACAATAACACTATATTTACCAAAAAATATTAATATTTTAATATATCACGATCTTATGTAAATATATTTTATGATTTTAAGTTAAATATATATTTTTACACATCTAATAACAACAACAGTAAGATCAATACTTGGAACAATCTTTTTGTTAAAAAAATATTATCACTATACAACATTGAAACAAGGTTTTTAGTTTGTTAAAACTTGAAAAGTTATCGATTTCATCATTAGTCATTAGAGAGTGTGTGTATATATACGGTGCAAAGTTTATAATAAAATATTTTAAAATCGTATTTATCATTTCTAAAACTTCCCCATAAAACAAATCTTCAATAAAAAATAATATTACAAGTGATTATTGGATCAATGAATTTCATATTAACTATTTTTTTTAAACGATCTAATCTTTATATAAAGTACCGTGGATTCATGAGGAGTGACACATGTACTATGAGAAGAATATGAAAGATTTTTCAAACAATTTATTACCCATTAATATGACACAATATAATTTCCCATATTCTCAAAAATTGATGCGGACTACGTAATAACTTTATTAATAAATAATTAATTTAGTTTTTGAATTCATTGAACAATAACTACACCCACTAAATAATAACAACACATATTAATTAATTCTAAACTATAAATAGTGTTTATACGTCAATACAACTATCAATCAATTATTTTGATGTTTGAGTGTCTTTGAGATCAATGGCCCACAAGGCGAAAGTCATTCAGGTACACAAAATTCTCCTCCCGATTTGTGTTCTACCGATTTTTATAAACCTAAATCGTTGCATTGTACCGATTTGTCTGGTTTTAGGAAATGGTTGAAGCATTTGAACAAGGTCCCAAGAGTGGAATTCTAGACATTTTTCAAAAAATATATTCATGCCGTTATAGTAAGTATTTAGTTTGATCAATCTTATCCAAAAAATATTATTTTGATGAAGGATTCATATATCGTTATTTTTTTCGGTCGAATTTTCGGTTTATGGGTTTAGGTCGGAGTCAGTCTAATGCTTTTGCAACAACTTCGGAAAATACCAGTGTGACATATTACGCAAGTTCTATCCTTGAAAGAGCCGGTTAGTGACCATATCCAATTTATGAATTCAGTTATTTTTTGAATTTTGTATTCGAAATTAGTATAAAAATCGGTATAATTATTATAAATATCAAAATGTTTATTTATTCTCATGTTTAGGTTTTCCAAGCAGCATCGGAATAATGATACTGTCGATCGTCATGGTATTTTATTTGAGTTTACTTAATTAATTCGGTTTTAGAATCTTTTTGGACCGACATGTGATTTCAAATTGGTTTTCGATTTTTTGTTTTTTTGAAGTTACCGATCTTTGTTGGGTTTGATATTGGTCGACAAAGTGGGACGTCATCCTCTTCTTATGGTACGTTTAACCGTGAAAATTAGATATGTTTCTTGATTTTAACCTAATAAATCGGTTAAGCTAACCAAAAATCGATTTTCTAATTCCATATCGGCTACTGATTCAATTAACCAGCTGAAATATATTTTTATAGTTTTTGGCTTCATCTATGTTTGATATATAAATGTGTATGTGTATCGTATGGTGGTTTTTGAGATACTATTTTATATTTCACAAAGTGATACAAAAGAACTTATGGTTCTCAAAACTTGAAAAAGTAGAAATATTTGCAGTAACAAGAGGAGAAAGATGATAAAAAAGTCAGTTTTTTATAAGTAAATTCTTCGATACAATTGTAAAATATTCGATACGGTTTGCTTGGAAACCCTTTCCATGTTTTTATCAATGTCTTGATGAACAAAAAAATAAGTTAAAACGCTGTTAGACTTTCCAGTTTTTTTGCCTAGATATCTATTTCATCGTGGAAAATAGAAACTGATGGATGTTTACCATAATTTTTTTAATATCTAAATTAAAAAATTTTAATAATAAAAAATTAATTAAACTCCAATCTCTGTAGGAAAAATTTGAAAATGAAAAAGATTAATGGTCAATAACGTTAAGTCAAATTGTTCGATTTATTGTCTATTATTATATTT
>NW_010971390.1:267577-307577 GCF_000463585.1 Tarenaya hassleriana | reverse complement strand
TCATGAGTTTAGGCCCACTTGAGTCCGACCATAGAAATTAAATTTTACAATACCGACAAACATCTGTCGTCATTAATATATTGTTAATGACAGGTGAATTATCACCTCAAAATACTGGCGTGGACCAAGTTATACCGTTATTTAGGTCGAAATAATAATCTCTTAATCATAAATTCATTGTTATTCTTCACAAATCTCTAAAAGATTTTGTTTGATTACTTGGATTCATTGTTAATGACAGGTGAATTATCACCTCAAATATATATATATATATATAGTTTTTTTTCTTCATAATAAATGTCATTCTATGATTTTGATTTCCGAGATAATTTCATTAAAGGCGGTCTCAAAACTAGATAGTTTCACACTGTTATTTAGGTAAAAAATAATAATCTTTTTACATTTTTTTGACCCACTTTTTCACATATTTTTGTTATTGTTTCATAAATAAGTGGTATTCTATAATTTTTACGCACCTTTTCTTAGATAATTGCATTAAAGACAACATAATTTTCAAAACTACGAATTAACACACAGAATAATAAAAAATTATATATAAAATATTTAAAAAACATACTAAATTCGATATCATTTCGTAAAATACGGTAAAATGTCTAATCTAATATTTAGTTGAAACAGGGGCAATATTAACATTGGAATAACTTAAAATCCTAAATTGTATTCGATTAAAATGATTGTATTAAAACATGAATAAATGAGTGGAAGATAAATTTATCCATGTGTCGAATCAAATTATAATTTAAATATCGATAGTATTATTATTGTCGTCGTAGCAACTCTATACACATTTAATAAGTAAAATCAAAAGGATAAAGAGAACGATATACATGATATGACAGAAATAGAGATGGATATGTCACTATAATTTTTGCATGCGGTTTAATGAACAAAGCAATTTGTCGGTACATCGTTTGGCATATCATATTCATCCTCGTAAGAAAGGAGCAATGGAAAAGGTGTAAGCATATCATATTATTTTATTATTTATTGTACAAAATCTCAAGAGAGAAGTCGAAGCTCCGGCAATCAATTAGCGGCGGGAGGGGTAATGACCTTTTTGCCCTCTCTCTCGCGTTGCGATTGGCCGGAGGAGAGTTCCTGAGGTTGGAAGGGACAGACGCATGTGCCGAAGAGACAAGCCATCCGAACCGGGCACGGTTGCGCGTTCGCACATTCCGAGTCTCTGTGGCATTTTCCCTCCGACTTTGTAAAACCTTCATTTGAAACCCACAACCATATATATATATTAATATATATGAGTTAATCATTGATCTTGTTTTGGATTATATTCATTGAATGTAAAATTTTGAATTTGGAAATAAATGTAATTGTTCTCTATGTAGATGATTTATTTTTGCAAAAAAGGACTGGTCCCTTTCCTTTTTACCAAAAATGATTCAGTTGATTGATATATACATACACACACACCAAGCAAGGAGCCATGATATGAGAGATTGGGACTCACATAAGGTCGAGGTGACGAAGAGGACCAAGAAAAATGTTGTCTTAAATGAACCCATCTCTATTTTCTTATCTAGTTTTCTCTTAATGCTATTGATTTTGTGTGACCATATTACGGAGGCTGAGAGGGATGTTGTGTGTGTATATATATATATATGGTAATTTTGAGACCCTTCTAGGAAATAAATCTCAATATGAATATATTTATTTGAGTATCTCTAAATTAAGACAATTATTATTTATTGACTTTTTTTTTTTGTTATCTTTTGAACTTTTGAGATATAACAAATTTCTGGGAAAAAAAACTATATCTTTATAAACTTAAGTTGACATAATTTAATTATGATAGATTACATATTTAATAACTTCAAGACAAAAAAAGATTACTTATATAATAATGCTAACCATGGTTTTCTACGATACAGATGAATGGCATCAATTTTACATGTAGCAGTAGATGACAAAGCGGACCACAAAAAAGGTTGTATTGGACGAAGCACGTGTTAATTCCCTTGCTCTTGAAGGAAATAAATGCGAACATTAATATATTTATTCGAATATCTCTGATTTCCATCCGTTTCAAAATATTTGTAGTTTTAAGTTATTTTTCCATTCCTTTTGAAGGAAATAAATTCGAACATTAATATATTTATTTGAATATATCTGATTTCCCTCCGTTTCAAAATATTTGTAGTTTTAAGTTATTTTCCATGTTTCAAAATATTTGTCATTCTATATTTTCAAGACATTTTTTACAATGGTTTCCAATTTTATCCCTATTAAATTCTAATAAATTATTAATGATAATATTTTTTATCATTAAATAAGGGTATATGTGACTTTTTCTCTCTTTTCTTAAAAAATGTGAAATAACCTGAAACAACAATTATTTTGAGACGGATGGAATATGGTTTATTGACTTTTGATATTGGAGATATATGTCATCTTTATAATAAAAACATATATCATCGCATATGTTAATTGCATTATGATATTATATTATATATGATATTATATCATCACATATAACCTCGGTAAATAGATTAATATTAGAGAGACTTTTTTTTTGTAATTTCATTTGAACACCATTCATGTAAATAAGCTAATTGTTGTTTTTTTTGTAAAGTTTAATCTAAGATGGGTTCGAAATCGGGTGATGATATATAAACAATATAATATCTTTTGTGAAACAAAATTTACAAAAGGACAATCTTTAGTTATATTATATCCTTTGCAATAATATCTTTATTGGTGGATCGTATATGTTTGAATTATCATCAAATTCAGAAACTCTCATAATTGAATTAACATATGTGATGATATATGTTTTTATTATAAAGATGATATATATCTCCGAGTGAAAATAGCAATCTATTATGCATATGTCCAAGTGGAATGATTACACAACTTTGTGAAAAGAGAAGAGAACACGTAGATCAATCGTGTCAAGGAAAACACCAAAACACACAATTCTTTTAAAAACTATATCATATGTGTATTAATTGGATAGAACATTAATATTTTTATTACCATATCAGTGGGCCATTTTATTTCGCGATATACATACGATAGTGTGGATTGGATTTTAAAGGCAACATATATATTTATATATATATATATATATATATATATCACTAATCGAGCGACTTGCATGGTTTTTCTATTTGCTCTTAAATAGTTACACACATTGATCATGAAGCTTTGACGCATTAGGCTTAAATATAACATATATATCTATATATTCACTTGTTTCATGTGTCCATTTCATATATTTGCGGCTATATCGTCCTGTACCATTGTTTTTACATATGTATGGAAGGGACAGATGCATGTGCCGAAGAGACAAGCCATCCGAACCGGGCACGGCTGCGCGTTCGCACATTCCGAGTCTCAAAACATAAAGAAAGTAGATAATTGAAATGTATGCTCACATGATAAAATCAGCAAAGCAGCGATGAAGAAAGTTGTCTTCATTTTTTCCCCCTCTTGTTTATTCTCAATTAATTAGAAAAAAGTATCCGGTCTCTTGTATATTTATATAGCACACTTTAGATTGTTAAGGAAAGTATGCTATTCTAAATTAAACATAATTGATTGGTCAAGATTTATCATAATTAATTTTTTTATAACCATATAAACTATAATATTCTCAAATTAGCCATTTTCCACATGTGATGAACACATACCAAGAATTCAATAGAAAAAAACAACTAAAATAACAAAACATTAGGAAAAGATAAGAATGATTAGTTTTTTTTTTGGTTATTGGTATAAGATTTCTTCATTTATTCCTCCATATACTAAAATTATCGTCTCTATGTATGCTAAGTAAGACTTTATACGTAAACTTTCTTGACATACTGAGAATTTGAGGTTCCATATATAGGAGATATTCGGATTTCATACAATGCATGAAGACAGAATATATAAACATAAATTGTTAGATAAGATTGTGACGTGGAGGAAAATCATCGTCATCATTATCATTGACTAGATGTGATCTGCGCGATGCGCGGATTATTCTTTTTATTATTATTGTAATATATTTATTTTGGTGTTATGAAAAAAATATTAGAATATATGTAGTAAAATTTTATATATATATATATATACATATATATATATATATGAAGAAATGAAGAAATAAAAGAATTTAAATATCATTACATTATTATAATATAAAATTATTCATATATATTTTTTGAAAAAATATGTTTAGAGTAATTTTACATATTTTTTCAGGATGAAATGCATGTATAGTCACTGCCATTGCTGGTCTTACCCTATTTCCCCTTGCACTATGCGGAAAATTTTATTTCAATATTTTTAATTGAATAATAATGAAAAATGTTACAATAATAAAATATACATAATATTTTTAAAAAAATTTCTATAAAATGTTTCCATCTACATTCATCTATATAAAGATATTATATTTTACCATTTTTCAGTTTTTGTATACGTTTCATCTACATTCATCTATATAAAGATATTAATATTATAATTTATCACGATCTTATGTAAATATATTTTATGATTTTAAGTTAAATATCTATTTTTACACATCTAATAACAACAACAATAAGATCAATACTTGGAACAATCTTTTTGTTAAAAAAATATTATCACTATACAACATTGAAACAAGGTTTTTAGTTTGTTAAAGCTTGAAAAGTTATCGATTTCATCATTAGTCATTAGAGAGTGTGTATATATATACGGTGCAAAGTTTATAATAAAATATTTTAAAATCGTATTTATCATTTCTAAAACTTCCCCATAAAACAAATCTTCAATAAAAAATAATATTACAAGTGATTATTGGATCAATGAGTTTCATATTAACTATTTTTTTTTAAAACGATCTAATCTTTATATATAAAAGTACAGTAAATTGATGAGGGAGTATGAGAAGAATATGAAAGATTTTTTAAACAATTTATTACCCATTAATATGACACAATATAATTTCCAGAAAACCATATTCTCAAAAATTGATGCGGACTACGTAATAACTTTATTAATAAATAATTAATTTAGTTTTTGAATTCATTGAACAATAACTACACCCACTAAATAATAACAACACATATTAATTAATTCTAAACTATAAATAATGTTTATACGTTAATATAACTATCAATCAATTATTTTGGTGTTTGAGTGTCTTTGAGATCAATGGCCCACAAGGCGAAAGCCATTCAGGTACACAAAATTCTCCCCCCGATTTGTGTTCTACCGATTTTTATAAACCTAAATCGTTGCATTGTACCGATTTTTCTGGTTTTAGGAATGGTTGAAGCATTTGAACAAGGTCTCAAGAGTGGAATTCTAGACATTTTTCAAAAAATATATTCATGCCGTTATAGTAAGTATTTAGTTTGATCAATCTTATCCAAAAAATATTATTTTGATGAAGGATTCATATATCGTTATTTTTTTCGGTCGAATTTTCGGTTTATGGGTTTAGGTCGGAGTCAGTCTAATGCTTTTGCAACAACTTCGGGAAATACCAGTGTGATATATTACGCAAGTTCTATCCTTGAAAGAGCCGGTTAGTGACATATCCAATTTATGAATTCGGTTATTTTTTGAACTTTGTATTCGAAATTAGTATATAAATCGGTATAATTATTATAAATATCAAAATGTTTATTTATTCTCATGTTTAGGTTTTCTAAGCAGCATCAGAATAATGATACTAGCGATCGTTATGGTATTTTATTTGAGTTTACTTAATTAATTCGGTTTTATAATCTTTTTGGACCGACATGTGATTTCAGATTGGTTTTCGATTTTTTGTTTTTTTGAAGTTACCGATCTTTGTTGGGTTTGATATTGGTCGACAAAATGGGGCGTCGTCATCTTCTTACGGTACGTTTAACCGTGAAAATTAGATATGTTTCTTGATTTTAACCTAATAAATCGGTTAAGCTAACCAAAAATCGATTTTCTAATTCCATATCGGCTACTGATTCAATTAACCAACTGAAATATATTTTTATAGTTTTTGGCTTCACCTATGTTTGATATATAAATGTGTATGTGTATCGTATGATAGTTTTTGAGATACTATTTTATATTTCACAAAGTGATACAAAAGAACTTATGGTTCTCAAAACTTGAAAAAGTAGAAAAATTTGCAGTAACAAGAGGAGAAAGATGATAAAAAAGTCAGTTTTTTATAAGTAAATTCTTCGATACAATTGTAAAATATTCGATACGGTTTGCTTGGAAACCCTTTCCATGTTTTTATCAATGTCTTGATGAACAAAAAAATAAGTTAAAACGCTGTTAGACTTTCCAGTTTTTTTGCCTAGATATCTATGTCATCGTGGAAAATAGAAACTGATGGATGTTTACCATAATTTTTTTAATATCTAAATTAAAAAAGTTTAATAATAAAAAATTAATTAAACTTCAATCTCTGTAGGAAAAATTTGAAAATGAAAAAGATTAATGGTCAATAATGTTAACTCAAATTGTTCGATTTATTATCTATTATTATATTTTAGCGTAATTGGAGTTCTTTTTATTTTTTAAATTAGAAACTCTAATGATTCAAAGCACAAAATACAAAGAAAAAAATACAGAAGTATTCATTTTAATTGGTATCAAGCAAAAGATCATACTTATTGAGAATCTGCTAATACAAATTTGAAATAAAAACTAAATTTCATGTCTACCATGGGATGATAATAATAACATATTCTACTTTTTAATCATGGATTATTGATGACTAAGATAGCGAAATTGAATACTTAACAACGATGTTATTTTATTTCAACTTTCAGTTTTTTTTACAATATATGAATGTAAAATTACAAAACATGACACCACTTTGGTTTTTGTTTTGATCATATGAAAAAAAATTTCAAGCATGAAAAGCAATGTGTGTATGCTTTGTTCTACAATGTCTTAACATCTTTTTTTTTAGAGATTACAATTTCTGTCCAAGTCTCTCCTGTTACTATTTCATTTTCTTCTTAACTATTTTAATTAAACTTGAAATTTTAAAAAAGACGTCACCCATATGAATCCAACGTACGTTTAAGATACGATAAATAAATTTTCTACTATATTTACGTTAATTCTTATGAATTTGAATTGATTTAATAAAAACTATAGAAACTATGAAGATTTTAATTGGATATAACGTGAAATGTTAGTTTGGTTGATTAATGGCCCCCTATGTATCACTAAGGTTTAATTTTAAAGACTTTTCAGAAATTTATCGAGTCAGGTCTTGATTTATAGGACCAAAATCTTAATGATAATTATTATATTTCATAATATGTGAAACCCAAATAAAATTCTTTTGTTAAAAGTGGTCGGGTTATTCCGGATAATTAATCTCATATGGGTTGTTGAACGTCCAATATTATTTTGATAAAATATACATAACATATAAATATGACATAATGTTATTTTTTTGTTAAGTATAAAATAACCAAATCTTAGTGTATTAAAAAAATACAACGACTTAAAGTGTAATGGGATAAATAAAATATTAATAATATTAGTGTTTTATTTCAGTAATTTGATTAAATTAAATAGATATCGATGAAATTTGATTACTGATGATATTACATAGGTTTAATATTATAATAATATTTTATTATAAAATATTTATTAATCAAAATATATTATTTTTATATTTATAATACCAACCAAATTTATATTATTGTTTAAAATTATATTTATCAAACTATCGATAATTATATTTTTTAGATACCTTGGATTCACTTAAAGTAAAACTCTTTTGCCAAGTCATAAAATTTGTAGAAATATTGTTCTAATATTCTATATTTTATTCGTTGATTCTATATTATAATTTACAAAAATTAAACACATAACATATTTCTCTCTTTCAAAAAAATACAACATTCAATAATCTTCGTATTTAAAATAAAATCTACATTTTATTTAAAAAATATAAAATATAGAATCAAAACAATATATAATATTTAATTTTGAAAAAAATTTATGTATTTTTAGTCCGCGCGATACGCGCGGGTTAATACCTAGTATCTATAAATTTCAAAGTTTTTAAAACTCGGATGAAAACCTCAAATCCAGTAACTCCTCAATCCTCAATTCTAAGTCTGCAGACTGCGCTAGAGATTCTTTTTTCTGTTTTCGCATGTGCAAATGAAGACAGACCTCTGTACGATTACAGAACCAAAGAGAAACAGAAACTTTTTTGATTTTTTTTTTTGACCGGTATTGCCAAGGTCCAAATTAATCCTAGAATCGGATCGGGAGGCAGCTAGGTGATTTGGAATATACGTTCACTCTCTAAACTTGAAGTTCGGATTCAGGACGTAACAGATATTTTGCGTTTCGGTTTCACCAATTAAAGTACCAAATTTGGGCAAGAGAAACAGAAACTTGGACAAAAGAAACTGTTTAAAAAGACTTTTAACTTAAATAAAAAGACACTGTTAGAATAAGAGTCTGTGGAGGCTTATGCACAATACAACACACCAGAGAGCTTAAGACAGAACAGAACCAACAAAGTCCATTTGTCCGGAGGCTTCCATCAGTTTGGCTTTTAAGCTTTCTGTTTATCTCAAACAAACAAACAAAGAAACAATCTTTAAAAAAGCTCCCTCTTCCTCTTCCTCTTCCATCTCAGCTTTCCTATATAACACTCAATCTTCTCATCTCTGTATATGCAACAATTCCGGAAAAAGAGAGAGAGAGAGAACCAAGGAGATGAGCCAATATGGTTTTACAGAAAAGATGAAATCTAAGCAAATGTATGAGATTTTTCACCTGATATTTACGGTTTTATGTCGCTGGAGGGATAATCTCGAGTAGCTCATCAGTGACCGAGTTTCGGGAGACCGTATCTTTCGGGAAATTAAAAGACGAAAAAGGTTTTCAGGACTCTGGAGGGAAATACGTGCAGCTTCTTCGCCAACACGATGTCATTCCCTGTGTTTCAGCAAAAATGAATGTGAATGTTTTGCACCAGACAGCCCCATGCAGTGACGATATTTGCATCAAGAGCCGATCCAAGTGCTGGAAGGACTAAGGTTTTAGAGGAGAACTGCATACTTCAAGCCAGGGGTGGATACCCGAGATAATTTTCCAGTATTTATGTAGAGGCCTATATACGAAAGTTCATTTTTTTCTTCTTCAAAATATGTATATAATATGTTACCGGTTGGCTTGGGTCAGGTCTCCAATATCTTTGGATGATCTGAAAAACCCAAATTTTTCAGAGAACGAAAACTAGGGTAGGATGTAATTTATCTAAAATATAGGGGTAAAAGAATAACTTCACTTTTCACCCAGTATCTCGGGTACAATTATATGAACCCTATTTTCGAATTTTTGTCGAGATTAAACCGGATCTCATCTCATATATTAACCGGTACCTGAATTTCAGATACCCGACCGGTTCATAAGATTTAGATGTAATGCTTGTGTGTGTGTGTATACTACACATCAAGTTAAGTTGTATGGAACATCGGAGGAGAATAGGACTTTTACCGAGGAGTTGCTGCTGACCTTCAAGCTCTCGAGCGACTCAGCGAGTTCAATTTGCTTTGACGCGGTTAAAAGGAGAACCTATCAGAAGATTTGTCAGATCTTGGTGCCAGTGAATGAGGAAGAAGAAGAACCCGAAACAGACAATGTGTTGGAACAAGAAAGGAAGAACAGTGAGTAGTTAGTTACCTTTCTTGTCTTCTGCAGGTCTTGTTCGATTGATTTGATGCGGTCTAACGAATCTCGGATCATATTCTCTTTCTCGGGAGGAATCCTCGCCGGTTTATTCACCAATTCAGTTACCACTGTCTCGAGATCTCGCAACCTCTGCAAACATGGATGAAGCGATTCCCCTTGGACATGCGGAGGAAGCTGCGGTCTCAACTGATTCTCCTGTCGTCTATTTACAACCCTCCTCAAGATCCGGAATACTATACAGATGCAGGAAATGAACTGGAAGAAGACAAGACGAAGAGAATTCTTCAAACTCCTTTCCAAGATCAGGTTACTTGTCAAGTGAGCTGGAGAAATGAACAAAACCAACCAGCGTGATGAATTATAATTAGAACTCAAATAAAAATTATCGGGCGAAGATTATCACTCGGAAATGTGATTTTAGACGAACGGCTAACGGTAACGCATAGTTCACTTCAGAGTTCACTTACTTGTTGGATCATTGTGTTCAGTTCTCACAATACCAACTGCTTCAGCTTGATTCTGAGAAAAAATAAAATGGGTTGTAACCATTCGTTTATAATTTTTTGGAACACATAACAACAAGGAAACAACACTAGAATTTTGGACCGACGTAAACTCACATGTTCAAGATTCGACAGCCTCTGCGTAGTAGCATCTCTCGTCACCGTATAGGAACCACAGTCTGTTCCAAAGCCAGGAGATGATATTTCTGTGTTTAGGCTTTTCTGCAACAACTAGGGAAGATATGATGTTATCATTAGAACAGAAAACAAAAAGCCGATTTGCTCTAACGAGATGATTAAAGCCAAAACTTACCCGGAAACCCGATAATTTAGCATCTTGTTCATCTCTTTCCCCCCAAACCCTTTTTTGTTTTGTAATGTACATTGCATCCCTCAAGCGAACTAGCTGCACATATGAAGCAATGATATAGTTTTTTACCAAATCATGAATATTACCAACAATATAAAAACCGGCATATCAGCTTGTAAAGGATCATACTTTCATTATTTCCGGGTTTTTCCACGGCCCTTTGTCAGATCGCATGCATCCACCCTCATTCGAGCAAGAACAACATCCTCCAAGAAAATCTGGCAGCTGACTGAAAAGAAGGAAAGAAATTCCATATCCATCTCTATCCGAACATCTAAGCAACTCGGAAAATATCGAAACGAGACAATGAAGAAGAAAAAATCCGACCTTTGATCTATAACTTCAAGCAGTTTAGCGTGAAATTTACTGCCCAGAACCTGTGCAGAGCGATAAGAATATCTCCAGTCAGGTTGAACACATTAACAGTCCAAATGAAAACGCATATGTGTAAGGATGTATAATACATGTATCTTAGCTGCTGTCTTAGGATCAAGAAAGCCTTTTGCTGTGTTCCAAACAAGCTTGAATCCACTTCCGGCATTAACTATGTACATCTGATGTAATGTCTGTTATCCAAACAACTAAAAAGCATTCAGTGCTGTTCAGTTGGTAATTTTCGATCCACAAATAGCTGTCTTTCGTAAACCCACCTCAGGATAGTTGTCCCCGTCGATTTTCTGGATCCGCATCACAAGTTCATGAGCAAGTTTCCTGAAGCTCATCCAGTTCTTCGTGAAAGGAATCGCCCAAACGAGTCAGAAACCACGAAATACAAAGCAAAAAGGCGAAGATATGCAAATACATTTAGCATTGATATGCGAAGCAAAAGATACTAACCACGCCTTGCACATCTAGAATGGTTGTCGAAGAATCGATGTGCCTTTTCGCCGCGATGGAACATGCCGGGAACTTTTCGGAAAACGCCTTTTCGAAACTCTGCACATGATATCTCAAGAAACGGTCCACTGTGGTAACCTTCATTAGCTTTATGGGATTGATCTTGCCGAGCTGCTCGATGTAGAGAGGTTGCCCCTTTCTGTCTACACCATGGTAACCATGAGGATAGTATCTTTGTACTTCTTCGTATTCATCATAAACAAAATCCTGGAGATTTCATTCATATACCATAAATCAAGAACTCGTATATGCTTCGAATTAACCATAAATACCCGACCAAAAACTTCTTTATCCTTCACCTGAATGATAGAATCTACTCTGTTCTCTTCCCTCCATTTCAGCATGTCTTCCCACATCTGCATAGCTTTGTCAAGATCGAATCTCCTCGCTTTCAAGAATCTATCACAGAAAACCAGAATCTATGATTAACATGTCCAAAAAATCGGGACTTTACGAATCTTGAATGGTACGACTGTACGAGCAACAAGAAAGAACCAAAAACATTATATAATGTATTGTATTACCTCAACATTGTATGGTAATCATCGTGACGAGGAGGAAGCAAATCCCGGGAAATCAAAGCTTTTCGAAACGCATTCACCGCCTTTTCCTCCTCCGCGTCCCTCACGTCTTCGATTACGATCTCTGCGGCGTATTGATCAGCTACACGCTTCCCTCGTTTCCTCAGACTGTGAGTTAATCTCGATGAGGCATTGATGGCTTTCTTCTTCAAGGATCTAGAACGCGTTCTTCGAATCTTTTCATCCTCTAAGGCCTCAATCTCCAAACCTTTACCTCTATCGGATTCTGGAGCCGAAATTACCTCACCTAAAGCTGGAAAAACAGATCAAATGTATCAAAATCCAAAGTTAATTTTCCTCATGTATCTCACAATTGGATCCAGATTTTGTAAAAATGAACTTGGAAATTACCTGTCATTTGCATGATCAATGTTCAAATGTCGGGAATGGAATTCGCTGTACCTACAAGAGAAACAATATTAAAGAAATCCATAGTGAATCGATGTAGAATTTAAGGCAGCTAAATTACAGATCTAGGAATCCCATAAAAAATAATCAGAAATTGACGAAGAGATAGAAGAACTTCAACCTAAATCAGCTAAATCACGAGTGGGATCAAATCCAATAGCAAACAGATCAAAAAATGAGAGAATCCTCAAAAGAGATGCGACAAAATAAAAACCAAAACCACGATTCCTCAACCATGGCCACCGAATTCAAAATTCAAAACTCGCAAATGATCCAACACTGCATCTTTTCAACAATCCGTACCTCCGCCTGATTCACCCGAAGAAAAAAGGATTATCCAAGCGATCTGGCAATCTTAAGAATATCCAAACGGATTTGTCTGAAACAATTTCTCTGATTGGGATTGAGGAAAAGAAACCGATATTCCCCCGACAAACTAAAAGGTTGCTTTCAGATTACGAAGTAATGATCTCTGTATATATATACGCACACACGCCTGCGTATACCCAGATGTGTATGTATATGCGAATACACGCAAAATACATACGATTACAGTTTAGCTGTGAACGTATCACGACGACGAAGAAGAAGAAGAAACGCCGTTTTCAGACGTACATTTATATACAGAGACGGAGAGAGAGAAGGTGAAACTGAGGGGGGGAAGAATCATAACCGAAGCCGACCCGTAGATAACCGGACTAAACCGGATCCAATGCGGAAATTCCGTTACCCGGTTTGTTTTGGTTTTGGCCAGACTTAATACGCGGTAATAAAGTTTTGGTTTTGCTAAAAAGGTAAGGTTAACTTCTATAAGAAGAAAAGCCACGAAGAGCCTGTAGACTTTTGGGATTTGACGACGAGTCACGAGATAACGGCAGTTTGACGGTTGAGAGTAGGCGTTAACCTAAACTAACGATATTTTTCCCGGCTTTTTTTATTTATGATTATTTTTTTTATTTGCTTTCTTCCAGAGGGAAATGGCAATGGCTGTTTACCACGTCATCTCTAATGGGTGTTTGCCACGTGGAAGATACCCGAGGAAAGGAACAAAAGGTTCTGAGGAATAATATTTTTTTTCGTACTTTTCATTTAAGAAAATTACCAAATATATATATATATATATATATATATTATATAACACTATGTAATGTAGGTGGGTGTGTACGGATAAGCCTAAAAGTTGGTTTGGGCGATTAATGAACGATGAATGTGTTTAAATGTAAATTAACTTATAATGTTATCTTTACATCATTGCATTTTAATGAAAACATTATGGAGATAAGAACACGTAGAAAGTTTATGGCTATTACACAAATGTATATGTTTTTTTTTTAAATTTTTTTATATATGTATTGACCGTATTTAATCTTGAATGTGGGACTGCCAAAGTAGCGTTGAACAACACCATAACTATATGTACGGAAGAAATGGCACATTATAATTTAATGGTAAAGACAAAAGGGAATTATCAATAAATAAATAAAACGGTCGAAAAAATGAGAGAGAAATAACCCGTGTAGAAGGCGAGAGTCCTTGGCATTATTATTAGCTTCTATAATTAAGACGGTTTTCTAATGATTGATGTATATTGGAAATTATATAGAGTTTTATTTTTTTTTGTATAAACAAATATTTTGAACCAAAACATAGACTAATCTCGTGATCGTCGATCAGCCACATAATTTAGAATATATCTTCTGTCCAAATTTGAATTTTAAATTCGGGTAGAAGAGAGTCTGAATTAATTATCTATTATAAAATTACATTTTATACAATATGGATTTCACACATGATGATATCGATGTATATGGATACACAATTTCTAATGAACAAAAAAAAGGGACCAAAATCCAGCATCAAATATACATATTCATGCATAATTCGAATCTCATAATTCGGTTATTTCTTTTATATATAGAAAAGTTGTTTGGTATGAAAATGGAAAGCATTCGATCCAACTCGGTTTTGCTATGAAACCATCATTTATTTACGAAATTTCGTTTTTGATTGGGAATTCCTTTCCTGAATTGCCCATATAGAAATGACAATATAATAACAATATTAAATGATTATTTACTATGTTGTCGAATAGTACGTGTTTGTCGTACATATATATATATATATATATATATATGGGAGTGTGAGTTTTGACTAGTAGTTGCACTGGAAAATTTAGCTAACCACATCGCCTGACTGACGTTTACATTTATGGTTGTCAATAATTTCATGCATACAGTTATTACCATCCATTTATATTTATCAAAATATATAAAATAAAAATTAAACGCATTTATATATTCATAAAATTATGGGTGTGAGAGAGGAAAGAATCTCTTGGCAAAATCTACCATTTCTGATCCGATCCCTCCTTCATTAGTCGATAATATATGATATTAAAAAATGCGAATTATTCGTGTCATAGTATTCCCGATTGAAGGAGTTGGGAAGAGGTGAAAATGAATATATATATATATATATATATATATATATATAAACATTAACATGGAAATATATTTCAAACTCATTATATTCATTTTCTAATAGATTATTATTATGATATATGCTCACATATATATATATATAACTGTTTTTGCATGTTATTTTTGTTATTGTATTTGTAATGACCGGCGACCACTAGAAAACATCGAAACTGTTCTCACACAACAACACGGGACTTTCCAGCATAGTTTGTCCTCACTCATATATATATATCAAGAAATTTTTCAATAGATCACTCATCCTGAGATTGATTTAGAGTCAACATGCTTAACTTTGGAACTCTCTCGAGATATAGTCAACCGAAAAGATAAGTGCACCTTGTTGCTATGAATAGCTCAACTAATTTTTTTATGTTGTCTCAGATCGTATAGTCACATACCTATATAGCCATCGGATCTCCTCATTCCAATGCGTTCGATTCATTCATGTATCTATTTGGCCTTAGTGATATTCGGGGAGTCGCACCTTCTTGGTTATGTCATCTGCAACGGCGAACATTCTCAACCCTCATTATAGTTCGAGATATCACAATATTATATGTGTGTTAATGCAAAATAGAATAATTTTTTGGTATGATATCTTGGTAATTATCTATTTTTTTTCTCTTCAAGGGAGCAAAACTATTAGGAATTACACGGGGCAATTTTTTGGGTGAGTCACTCCAGCTATGTCACCCTTCCGAAGTGGGATTAGGTTAATTTGGTGGTGGAGTTTCAAGCACAGTAACACCCCACGATGCTTTATGACCAAGTGAAGCCAGTGAGTCCGCACAAGCATTGGCTTCACGAAATATATGACTTATTGAAATCTGCCAGGGTTTTGCTATTAGATTTTTATCTCCCTCAATATTGTTCCATCAACTGTGTATTCATAATCTGATCGTTGGATTGTTGAAACTAAGGCCTGGTTGTCCACCTCGACCCTCACCTTCCTCCACCCTCGGTTCCAGGCCAATCGTAAACCAAGGAGCACACCCCAAGCTTCGGCTCTGAAAATGGAGCAGGTACCAAGATTAGCCTTGAAACCAACCAGCCAATTCCCCATTTGATCTCTGATAAGTCCTCCGCTCGCAGCTGAGTCTGGATTAATCATGACACTTCCATCCGAGTTCAGTTTCACGGTGTCCGATGGGGGATGAGACAATGCTATGTGCCTGACAATTCTAGCTCGCTTCCTAGTTGAAGGATCACTGACCTTGGATGCTTTCTGAATCTGTTCTGAGAAGTTTAGGATGAGGTGGACTGATCTAGCGTTGTTGCTACCTTCCCCAAAAATGAACTCATTTCTCCATCGTCAAATATACCAACAGGCAACACCAAACACTGTGTTCCAGGATAATGACTTGAACATCCCCTTATCCTGTAGGTTGATGTCAAACCATTCGGTGGTTCCAAAAGTGAAGAAATTTGAGAATTCTAGGTCATTTCTGAGTTTTCGCCAAACTCTCTTTGCATGTGTGCAGTCTCTGAGGACATGGGTGATAGATTCTTTGTGTGTACAATCCCTTGGACATGAGACATCTAAACTTAGGTTCCTCTTGACCCTTTCCCTATTAGTCATGAGTTTATGATTAGAAACTAACCATAAGAAGACTCTGATGCGCTCTAGTCCATTCCAATGCCAAAATTTGGACCAAAAAGACGAAGGGTAGTAACCAATCGATGTACAGAGGGATATGTAGGCACTTTTAACCGAACAAATTCTATCTTTTTATTTGCACCAATACAAAAAATCTGGTCCCGTTGATGGTTTCGGCGGGAGAATGCTGGTTATCCTCATAACGGTTGTAGGGGGAAGTCATGATGCAAATGTCTCTCATTTCCAAGTTCCATCATAGTTAGTGAGTTCTGCTACCTTGGAATGTTGGATGTAGTGTCGATACTCCTCTGGAACTAGGGATATAAGAGATTTCTCTCCCTCTACCCATCTATCTCGCCAGAAATCTGTGCCTAGTCCACCTCCAATTAACATTGCATAACCTTCTACAGTAGCCTGCCAAACCGACTTAATACCCTTCCAGATGATAAAACCATTATGTGTCGGGAGCTTATGCGTAATGTCATAGTTAGGAGGCAAGTACTTTCCTTTTATGATTTGGACCCATAGGTCATCTTTATTTGTTAAGACGTAGAATGTCAGTTTCATCATAAATGATTTGTTGAATCGTTGTGTTGGTCTTATTCCCAACCCACCAATGGCTTTAGGGAAGCTGACTCTGCTCCAGTTGATCATGGACATTCTCTTTTTCTCTGTCGTTGAGCCCCAAATAAAGTTTCTCATTAACCTATCCATTTCTGAGCAAATAGATTATGGGATTTTAATCACCTGCATCACAAACGATGGTATCGAGTTGAGGACAGACTTTGTCAGAGTGATTCGTCCAACCAAGAAGAGTAATTTACTTTGCCACCCACTGAGGTGTTTAGACACTTTCTCAATCAGAAATCCAATCATATTTTTCGTAACTCTGGAATGGAAAACCGGTATCCCAAGATATGGCTCTAGATCTGTTACTATTGAGAACCCTCTCATACTTGCAAGCTGAATTTCTAGATCAACATTGACATTAGAGGAATAATGTACCACTGTTTTTTGCTTGCTTACTCTTTCCCCATAAGCCTCATAGAAAACGTTTCGTATATCACAAATTATCTCCATTTAGTTGGTTGTTGCTTCAGCGAAGAGGATGAGATCGTCCGCGAAGAACAAATGGGTCAGGATCGGTGCACCCCTTTTAACCAGAAACCCCTTCCATTTATTCTCTAAAGCTTTCTGTTTGATGAGATGTGACAATCTTTCTATACACAGGACAAATAAATATGGGGATAGAGGACATCCCTATCGGATTTCTCTTGTCGGAAAAAATTTTCTGGATTATTGACCATTCCACACTATATTCATGCTTGTTGTCGTAATACATTGCATGATAATAGCGATTAGGTTGTACGGGAGGTCTGCTTCAAGGAGAGTTTCTTCAATAAAACACCATCTTATTCTGTCATATGCTTTCTCAAGGTCCACTTTGATTATCATATACCCTTTCTTCCTCTTAATTAGTTTGTCCATAAAGTGTATTATTTCTTGAAGCATGATGATGTTAGCCGTGATATGCCTGCCACACGTATGAAACTATTCTGTTCAGGACCGATAAGATCAGGCAACAAGGGTTTTAGACGGTTGGCTATGACCTTGGTTAGGACTTTGTGTGCCACATTACAGAGGCTAATAGGTCTGAATTGGAAAATGGATTCAGGATTCTGCACCTTGGGAATGAGAACCAGTAATGTGTTGTTGATAGCTGGGTTCATCTGAACTCCTTCAAATATCCGACGAGCAACTGAATAAAGGTCCATTCCTACTTTCTCCCATTGATTCTGAAAGAAGAGGGGACTCAACCCGTCTGGTCCTGGGCTCTTGAAGGGGTTCATAGAGAAAAAGGTTTCTTGGACTTCCAATGTCGAGGGTGGGCAAGCCTAAGTCGTAGACGACTTGGGTCAAGAGAGAAAAACATTCCGCTTATTCTATTATGGTTTTCTGATGTCTCCTCAGTATAGAGGTGTTCAAAATAATTCACTGCCAAGTTTTTCAATTCCTCGCTTGACACCCAGTTCCCCGCCTCGTTCTTAAGGCTGTGAATTGTGTTTCGTCTTCTTCGAATTACAGTCTTGGCGTGGAAGTAACTGGTATTTCTATCACCACTATTTATCCATTCGATTTTGAATTGTTGGAACCAATATATCTCTTCTTGGTGTAAAGTTAACTCAAACTCTTCCTTTAGTTGAGTTTCCAAATCAAGCAGAAACTGACTCAAGGGGTTCTGGGTCAGTGCTTTCTCGATACCCCTGATTCGAGCCTTTAAGCGCCTTTTCCTTCTCCATATGTTTCTAAATACCTGAAAGTTCCACTTGGTTACCTGCGATGTGAAATCCGCAATAGTGTGGGCGATATTAGGAAGACTTTTCCACGAGCTAGATACAAAATTCCTGAAATCTGGGTGGCTAGTCCAAGCTGACTGAAGCCTGAATGGTTTGTTCGTCTCTACAGCGATCTGTTGTGTAAGGGAGAATAGTAAGGGGCAGTGATCTGATTTGATCCGAGCTAGATGTTGAACCTTGTTATAGGGAATCTCGAGATTCCTTCAATGTTCCCTAGGAATCGATCCAGTCTTTCCTCAACGTTGCTTCGCTTCCATGTAAAGCCTGGACCCATGAACCATAAATCTACTAGTTTGCATTATTCTATGCAGTCCCTGAAATGACGACATTTGCCATCTCTTGTCGTTGCTCTCCCCCGTTTCTCAGAGATGAAGGCTATGGTGTTAAAATCGCCACCTATAAACCACAGTCTTTTTACACTCCTAGATAGGCTGATCAGACTTTGCCATACTCGTTCTCTTTCCTGAGCTCTTGGACTGGCATAAACCGCTGTAAAAGAAAAGGAAAATCCTGCCACAAGCTCAATCATACAATGTAAAAATTAAAAATGTTGTACCTGGATCCGGAGGTTGACAAATTGGGGGTCCAACATGCCCAAAGACCTCCTGAAAATCCTTCAGCTTCTATCCGATGGGAAGAGGGGTAACCCAATTGCCTGATAACTTGATCTACTTTGACCCCACTAACTCTCAGTTCGAATAGGAAAGCAATCATGGGTTTATGTTCTTGTTTCCATAAACTAAACGCATATAGAAAACGCTTGTTAGCCGCTCCTTGGCAGTTCCATAACAGAATGCTTGAGTTGTACTTATTCATTAAATATTGATGGTAGAAGGGGTTTACTCCATCATGCAGTGCTCTGTATGCTCTATCATCGGTTCATCAACAGAGTTTTCCTCCATCATAGTATCATCTGAGATACTGGACTGATCTATGGTAATTGTAGAAGGATCACCATCTCCCAAACCTAATAGATCAGCATCTTTAGGTAAGGTAATAGTTGTGTGGGTGGAGTTGAGTGGTGGGGGTTGTGGGTGATGAGTGGCGTTCGGTTGAATGGGAGAGTTTGTTGTGTTGAGCTCGAACATGATTGGTTGAAAAGGAGGATCATGGATCTTTCGATTCAAAATTTTCTACTATACCTATAGATATATTCTTTGCCAACCCATTTTTTATTTTAGAAAATAAATTTATTTACCCGAAGAAAAAATTGCAAAGAATATGTACAAAAATAGTTCAATTATAAGGGTTATGTTTGGGGAAAAAAACTTGTCCTTCATCCAAAAAAAAATCCTTGTCAAACGTAGTGCAATAGGGTTAAGGACTGTGCATGAAACATGAATGACGTACGATCGATGGGTGACAGACATGCAAAAAACCACGATGATATTTACATTTACATTCATTTATTAATATATATATATATATATATATATCATAATTTCGGTGGAGACCGTATGGTTTGTCTCTTCTAGAAACTAGACTATGTCCACGTGGATGTTTCACAACCAAACAATATATATATATATATGTATATATCGAGCTTTTTTTTGGATTTTTTTAATATTTATTTCCTCACAAATTTTCATGCCATCTTTCATAATCGTTAATGCCATCGCCTCGTCTTCGATTCCTTTTCTAATGATCCGTCTAAAGACTTTTCAATCCCCAAGCATCGTTGCATTGATTTGTTTTGAATTCTAGGAAAATTAAAATATTGCGATAAAAAGGATAAAATGGGTTAGGTTTATTAAACCCATAATTCTTATTGATTAGGTTTTGTAAAATCACTTAATAAAAATTATAATACCTAAATCCGTATTCAATAATGAATGAGTTGAGTTAGTTAATCCACTAAACCCAACATATCTTATCATCTCTCATTTCGGATTTGGATTGAACCAGACCGTACCGAACCAAACCGAATCTTGTGTGTTGTGATCATTTATTTCAATTTTCGTTTTATGTAATTAATTTTGGTTTTATTCATTTTTAATCATCAACAACAAATAACTCATAATATCTGAAATCAGAATCATTGTCCATTTTTCACCGTGACATTTAACGGTGTTAATGTCACTTTTGTGACAATTTGTTCATATTCAAGTACACGTTATCTCCCTCTCAAAAGAGCAAAAAAAAAAAGGTTTCGGGTCGGCCCAATTGTAAAAATGGATCCAGCCCACTATAGTTTTTAGTTTCACATCCTCCGTCCAAAACGCCGTTAAAACTGACGGCTTCACATTCGCGGCTGAATTATATATACACATATTACATATACACGTACGTACATAAATATGTGTGTATATGCGGGGAAGACGTAAAAACTTGGAAGGAAGGCGAACAGATGGAAGGCGAGCATGTCAGAAATAAATTTCCTTACAGAAAATCTCAAAATAAAAAAGGGAAAAACGACAACGAAGATTCTCTGTTTGGAGCTTCGGTGGATCTCATCCAGTTCTCTATCTCCTTTTTTCGATCTTTTCACTTTCAGTTTCACAACAACCTGATCTCTGGTTCTTCCTCTATCCCTTTTTTCCTGTTCTGTTTTTTTTCTTTTGCTTTTTATCCATTTCCCCCCTTTCTTCTCGCCGTAAATTCTGTTTTTTTTCCTCTACAGTTTCGTGTATAATAAGGTTTGTGCGGTCGAATTAGTTCTTGGCTGGTAAACTTCTGGGATTCATTTAACCAAAAAAAAAAAAAAAAAAACTTCTGGGATTCGGCGATCTCGTAGGGTTTTTGTTGATTAGATTCTGTGTTCCGAATTTCAGACTTTCATTGATCAGTTTTCTGCCATGGGAATCTTCGTTTACCTCTGAGAAATTAGTGTTTATCGACGCGAAGTTATGTGTTTTTAGTACAAAGTTGTTGTCTTTCTGGGATTTTTTTTTTCGTTCTTATTTGTCTGTAAGAAATCTCAGTCTCTGAGGAAAATTCTGGTTTTTAGGGTTGGGTGGTGTCTTGTGAGGTAAAAATCTTGACTTTGTTGATCCCCTTGTTTTGTTTTAGGTTGGTCTGCACAGATACATCAAGATTTGGGCAGTGTTCTTATTCACTTTGATCAAATCCCTAGGGGGAATCCTTCATCGATCGATGATTGTCATCGAGAGAGAAATGGGCCCAAGGGAATGCAATAAATGGGCATTTTCAGGACTGGTAGTTGCTTTCCTGGAACTGGCTATTGCTTATAGCCTTCTATGTGGATCGGCTGTCGTGTTTCTTGCATCGAAATTCTTGCTTGCCTTTGGTCTGGACATGCCTTGTCCCTGTTCCGGGATTCTGGGGTACAAGAGCAAGGAAATGTGTCTGCATAGGCTTCTCTTCGAATGGCCTTTGAGGAAAATATACATGATCCAGAAGCTGGCTAACGATAGGCTGCCTTCTGGAATTGATTGGCATCAAGAGCAAGAGATCCTGGCCTCCTCGGTGGTTAGTTCGGATGGAAAGAATGGAAATCATGTTCTCAGAATTGGGTACCAAAAAGGGTCAACCTCAGTTTCGGGACTCAGAATCAAGAGTTCGGGTGATAGAGAAAGTGATCCGGATGTTAGAACAAGGCAGAGTATGAATCAGAAGCAGAGGGTTACTGGTACCCGTCGCAGAGTAAAGCCGTCATTGTTTTTCTTCAGAGGTAATAATGCTCAGGTGACTCGAGGTTGTGCTGACGATACCGGGGTGATGAAAATCAAAATCAACGAGGGTTCAGGGTTAGTAGACAATGTGAATGTGAATGTTAGGGCGGGAGAAACTGATGAAACGAGGGAAGATTCTTTGTCTGTTAAGGACATGAAGAAGCTGGAACGAGCCCTTCGTGAAGAGAGCTCTGCTCAAGCTGCTATGGCTATGGAACTCGAGAAAGAAAGGGCAGCGGCTGCAACAGCTGCTGATGAAGCCATGGCTATGATTCTGAAGCTACAAGCCGATAAAGCTTCTCTTGAAATGGAAGCAAAACAGTACGAGAGAATGATGGAGGAGAAATTCGCTTATGATGAAGAAGAGATGACGATTCTGAAGGAGATCCTCGTTAGACGGGAGAAGGAGAATCATTTTCTCGAGATGGAACTCGAAGCTTACAAGCAGATGGATGATGATTATCCATTTGAACATTGCAGAGAAACCTCGCAAGATGATTTGGGTCCTGCTGAAAAGGTTCTATCTTTCCATGATGACAAGGAAGAGAAGGAGGCTGATACGAAAAGCCACGAGAACGGTTCCTTGCCTGAGAAAGAACCGATCATATACGATGTTCATGTTGTCGAGGAAAATACCGAGATTCCCGAGGGTAAGACGGAAAAAGTAGAAGAAGAATACGTGAACGAGGGATGTGCGAAATCTGTAGATTACAAGGCTAAGGAAACAGATGGAGAGGATTTCATGGGAGAGATGATGAACCAAATCTGGGAGGTGGTGAAGGACCATGACAGTGTTTCTTCTTCACCTTCATCATCTATGGTAAGTGCCATCTTCTTTCTGATCAGATGAACGTTGAATCTTTCTGGTCTGAATCTTTTTACGCTTCTTCGTCTGAACTGAAGCAGTTGCTGAGTTATGTCATGTTTTGGCTTGCGAGCAGGTTTAGCCGAAGTGGTCGTCTCTTGGGGCCAGCCAAGGAAGAAGGCAAATAAAATAATGGGTCTAGAAATTAGAGACCGGAAATGAACACAACGGAAAGTGCTAGTATTACATAATTCATGTAATATTATATTATTATTATAATAATAATAATAATAATAATAATAATAATAATAATAAGCCATTGGTATATTACAAAGTTCTATGTGAAAACTTGCTACTTTCCGACTTCGTGATTATGGGGCATACCATAAGCCTCTAATGCATGTATGTCATCAGGGCAAAGAGAGATCGATGTAACGCCTTATCAATCAAAATGGAAACACAAAAATAAAAATTTAAAAAAAAAACGACAGAAAATTAAAGACGAGAGCTTGTGTAACCCTAGGTTTCCTGTAATTTTTTTAAGACCAAGGGGTGTTACAGTCATTTCGCTGTGACGGCAATGGGCATGGATTATAACTCTATGAAAGGCCTTTTCTTTGCATCTGATAAAATCCAACAGCAATTTCCAATGGTACATTGAAGAAAAAAGAAAGAGCTCGGCAAACAAGTGAAAGGATATAGGTATTATCAGTACTTAACCGGGGCGAGGACGGCGATTTGGGAACCGAGTATATCCTCGGCGACCTTCTCGGCCTTGGCCCTGAGCTTATTGAGCTGCTTCTTGCGCTCGTACAAGGCCTGAGACCTTTCCTTTCTCTTTATCTCGAGTTCCTGCAAGCAAAACCAAAAAAGGTAGCGAGAGATCAACCACCATGAGGTTCGGTTAAAACATATGCAGTTAGAATCGTTAATGATGTTCTCATCCATCCCATCCGAGAAGAATATGCAATGATGAGAGCATCCAAACCCCAAAACCCTAAACTCGTAATCTTTTGTACTAACTTTGCTTTTGCTACACTCCTTGACTGCCAACCGTAGGCATTAACCAGTCTCGAAGTGACTATTTACCTTACAAGAACAGGTAGAATATCTCTGAATAATAGCATTCCGATGCGCAAAGTATGCTAAATGCGTAAACATCAAATCCAAAAGCACGGGCAATCAAGAAGAAGAGATCAAAAGAGGAACTTACTCTGATGGTATCATAGTGGTTCCATCCGACTTCAGAAGATAGACGACCCAACAAGCAGTACTTGTGACCCTTCTGGAGTCTCAAAACCCTAATCCCGAAAACGAATAATCCGGTCGGTACAAAACATTTTCCGGGCACAAATTAAATCACAATAGCAAAAGGATCATAATCTTACTTGAGAGCATCAGGGATCACCATCCTCTTAACCTTGTCGTACGGAGGAGGAACACCCTCGAACACTTTCAGACGGGCAAGAGCAGCTGCACCGCGCTTAGTCTTGTGCGGTATCATCCTTCAACATATATCGAAAAAGATTGTCACTTTAGATAAACAAATGAGGTTATCACTGGACCGAAGCTTTCGAAAAATCACACTTCTCCTCAATATCCATGAAAATAAAAGGTTAATAGAGGAAACTAAATTCTTCCTATCTAAGGAAATTAAGGGTCTTGCCATCTAAACTCAACCCAGAAATGCCCAATGTGCATAACCCATTTCTCCAAAATCCAAAGACATACATAAACATCGTTAATCTTTGGTACATGATCTCACATTTGCATAGTTAAACGCTCCTTTCTCAGTGTAATCACTCACCCTATGATTATACATTGATCCAATAATCCTCGTTAAAGCGGTAAGAACAATGAACCCTATGTTCCTGGTTCACCATTGGACAGAAATAAACACAATGTAGATAATGAGATTAGGGCACGAACCCACGAACGGTTCGCCAGAAGATCTTCGAAGGAGCACGGAAGTGAATCGGGCCGTGAGAAGGCTTGGTGTTCATGCGCTTCCTGAGGAACCTCATGTACTTCATCTTCTGTCTGACCAAACCTCCCGACAGACAAATCTCCTCGCACCGAACAACCACCACTTTCTGTCCGTTGAGCAATTCCTTGGCGATGATCGACGCCAAACGCCCCAACATGTGGTGACGCGCGTCGACAATCACGCGCTTCGCGCATATCCCCGATCCCGACACCATTTTCGATGGGATTCCGGCGAAGCTGAGCTGTCCTAATTCTTCTACTCTCTCTCCCTGGAGAACGGGTCAACAAGAGCTTTAATGGCGGACATATATACATACGAAGTGACAGTGGTCGCTAGGGTTTTTGAAAGGGCTTTGTAGATGGGCTTTAACAAGAATTATAAAGGCCCATATATAATTGTATTGGGCCTATTTATAGAGTTAATACTGTCTCTATTTATTACCATAAAAGCAAATACCAAAAAAAAAAAAAGATGAAAAGAGACAAAACATATATTTGTTGAACCTAATAACTTTTCAATATTAAAAATAGTTTTTTTTCGGCAAAATTCATGTCTTTTGATAATAATTCGATCGGCACCGGTAAACAAAAATACAAATGGTTAACTAAAAGTAAAAATAATTGGTGTCTAAACAAAATTACTAAATGTGTCCAAACCGAATAATGGATAAATATTGTAGATTTGGGATTTGGAGAGAGAGAGAGAGAGAGAGAGAGAAATCATGAGAAAGGGGTCCTTAACCGGTGGATACAGAAACCGACACGAATTCAATATTGGATTTTGTCCAAAGAGCAAAGATCCAAAAGGCTCAGAAGCCAAGATCTGTAACATGAATCCAAGAAAATCTAAAACCCCATGAAAGAAAGCTGCTAACTTTCTGCTTTTCAAGAAAAGATTCAGACGGATAAAACATGTAAATGTAAAAGAAGCAGGTCCAGTGGCAAATGGCAATAATGACGACAGAGAAAGGAGACGTGATGAAATCTAAGACTACGGGGGTTTGCTCAGAGAGCCGTACAGAGACTGACCCCAACCCTATGTGGAAGAGGGCCATTTTCACTCAGCCAAAGGTCTTGGATTCAATGAAACAGAAACGCCCCTTTCTCTGTTTTGTATTATATATCCTTCAAAACCATGGATTTGGTGTTCAGTTTCCGTTTTGGAAACCAAGATCTGAAACCCTAGCTCCATAGAAGCAGAGCTCAAGACCAAACAGCCAAGAGATTTTCCAGTGTTTTCGTAAGGACGGGCCGTAACATCACACATGGACAAGGAAGGAAAGGGTTTCATAAAATGTCCAGAATCTTCTTGATCAAGAACTTGGAATTCGAACGTCTCTAGGAACTTCTTTCTTGTGAAACAAGTGAGGATTCACATTACATTAACAAGTTAGCGGCAGTACATGAGAACTTTGTCACCAGAAAGACAAATCTCTGAACCTTAAAGCCTAAACCCTAACTAAGCTCTTGTTAGTCTGCGAGGCTCTGTTAAAGGTATACAGATCTCCCTAAATTACACATATTTACATACAGAAAGCGTAATATATTCTACCAAAGCTGCATCTCTCAGTACCATTCATGGCACCATTTTAACCCATTCGTAACGCCCAGGTAATGGAACATCATTCAGGACATCGAAATTATACCTGCAAAAGACAGTAAACCCCTGAATCAGAACAGAACAGCTTCTGGAACTAAAAAAACCATGATTCAAGAACCAGAACCCTTTTTTCTGAAGAGTTTGGCAATTACTTCTGTATAAAGAATCGTTGTTCTTGCTGTTCAGCAGATTCAAGGAACTCTTCTATCTCACGAGACGAAGGAACAATCCCAAGCGAACCATCACGAGCTCTTTCGCGGGTTCGGACAGGGCTTATCCGCCTCGTGGAGGAACAAGGCGTTCCAATGGCTTCGGTATCTGAGACCAAGTTACATGGCGTGCTTTCCCTCGTGCTCCTGCACGACAATACACTCAGAAACTCAAGTTTCCTCCATGCGAATGCAGAGTGATAAAGCTCCAAGTTTGAGCCTTTTTTTATCCTCCCAAGTTTTTAGGGATTTAAGACATGAAAGCAGATGCAATTGAACTACACCAGAGCAACAACAGTACCTGTCTTTCGGTTCGAAATCGATACTGTTCTCTCCAGACGAAGCTTCGCCTAAATTACCATCAGACCCACCAATCCCCTCGTTATCACCGAAGTGCCCTTCATTTTCCGGCACCGGAGCAACTAAATCCGACCCGGATTTCGCCGGACCGGGCTTATCCTTGGGGTTTCTGGTTTCACCGTGACAGAGACTCTGCCTCAACTGCTGCTGCGGTTGTTTCCTCGTCCCTGATGGTGACGGAAGCTTGACGAGACGGCGGCTCCGGAGCTGAAGGTAACGGAAGGAGTCGTCTTCGGCAGCCGGAGACGGCGAAAGAGAGCGGAGGCGTTGCAGGGCGAGGCTTTTGGCGGCTCTGGTGCGAAACCCGAAAGTGGTTGTCGGCTGAGAGACACTCATGACGGAAATTTCACCGGCGATCTTCGATTTCTTCATGTACCCGGCGTATCTCTTTGATCTCGTGTGTGGAGAGAGAGAGAGAGAGAGAGAGAGAGAGAGAGAGGGGGGGAGGGAAAGAACGGATTTTTAACGTGAAAAACTGAAAGAACTAGTGAAGGGTAAAGAAATAGTGCGAGGAAAATGTTAGGGTTTTTTTGGGGGTTCACGATTACTATGCTTCTTTTTTTCACCTTACTATTTTCTTTTTTAAAAAATATAGACAATCTAATAAATTTCAATTATCAAAATGATATTGAGTGTAATATAGCAAAATCTAAAAGTATTGGCTTTAAATTATATTGGTTTATTTATGTCTACATCTGTATAATTTTATTGGCTTTTATACAACGTAAGTAATAATATATAGAGAAAAATCCAAAAAAAATACTGTAATTTTTTAATTTTGATAAAAAATACTAAACTTTTGATTTTATCAAATAAATATTAAATTTTTTAAATTTGTCAAAAAACACTTAACTCTTTTACCATTATCAAAATAAACAAATGAATTGACGTGATAAAAGGAGATGCAAACACGTTAAAATTATTATCATTGGGGTTTTTTGACAATTATATATAGTTTATATATTTTTTGAATCATTTTAAAATTTTAGTATTTGTTGACAGTGACATAAAAGTTTATGTATTTTTCTGGATCGTAGTATTTTTTAAATTTTATTTAAAAAAAAATTAATATTTATTTGATAAAAATAAAAGTTCGGTATTTTTTCTGTCAAAATTATCAAAATTGTAAAGTTTAATGTTTTTCTCTAATATATACACACGTTAGGCCAATACACATTTGGAAATAAGAATGATAAATTTACAAACAAAGAAAACAAGGAAAATGTTGAAAAATATAACAAGAAGAATGGTGTGGACAAAAAATGCCGAGTCATAAATAGGGAGTTGAAAAATGGGATAATCCCAAGAGAGAGACTTTTCAATCATGTGGGTTTTGAAAAATTCACTGCAATATATTGTTAGCTTTTTTTTTTTACTGAATGACTTTTATTTTGCATGAAATTTATATTTCTGTATTTAAAATTTAGATAAATTAGTCTATTTTGTGAGTGTATTGCTGATTGTCCTCTCAACTTACAAGTTTTACAAAATAACCTCCCATATATTTTTCTTTTTGCGAAAGTAAATTACTTAGTGAAACTTGCAACTGCAATGTTAAAATATAAAGTGTAAAATATTTTTTTTCACTTGAAAAGGGTATTTACTGAATTTCTCGATCTTTTGAAACACATAATTAAGTCGATTGTTTGGTGAATTTATAGATTATAATATATATATATATATATATTTGGAATTCAGAATACGGTGTCTAAATCCTTAATATTAAAATTCAAATTAAAAAATCTATATTTATCAAAGTTTGAGTTTAGATTTGAGATCTGAAATATTCGAATTCCCGTTCTATTAGCACACTCTCATGTTAATTTTTGTATTGGTGGATTACTCCATTAAATATAATACAGTGTTTTTCTATGCCATTACGTGTGCGTGCCGGTTTGTACATAGAAAAGTGTATATATGAATATGATGCCGAAAGTTTAAAGCTTTATTTTTTCATGATTTTAATAAAAGGCATTTTTCTAAATAAATTTCCGTCGGTCGACCATTCATAAAGATGAGATATTGGCGCATATCACCTAAACTTGTCAAAAGCAAGATTATTTCAATGGAACCTTATCTTGCTTTTCCTATAAATATAAGATAGTTTTAAACCTAAATTTAGATAGTAATGTATATACGTTATATATATAATCGGTAAAAGGTTTTGATTCTGATTTATATTAAACTGATATAGGTGTACATTTCTGTACGGCTCATCAAAACCGAATCGTATCTAACTGAAAAATACGGTATTTTTTTCGAATCGAACATACAAAATTTTCGAACGATATTATTTTTTTATAAAAAAAAACCGAATTTTGCATAACCAATTCGAATTTTTTAAAAAAATCTGAAAAATCGAAACTTTCTTAAGAATATCTAATTTTTTTTAATAAAAACCAAAACCGAAATCGAATCGAATCGAATATAATATAATAATCGATTGATATATATTTTTATAAAACTAATAAAACTGAACTGAATTGTAACCCAAACTGAATATCGAAATACTCACATCTATATACTACAATGTTATTTGGGCAGGAGCAGTAATTATTGGATTCCCTTTTACCCAAAAAAAAAAACATTATTTCTCGAAAATGCAGACTAAAGGAGGGGCAAAGAGAAAAGAAATAATTAAAAACAATTAAAGGTATGAAATAATTATTAATTATTATTATTATTTTCAAACTTTTTTGGGGAATCTCATGAAATCCTGTGACCCTATGGAACGACAAGCCTCTTTTTGTAGCTTTGTGAATTGTATATACAGTATTTATACGTGGAAATACAGTACTGTCTACATCACGCATGAAAAAAAAATAATTAAATAAATTGGAAGAAATATGATAATATTATATAAAGTTAGTTTTAAAATGCCCATGTCAATGGGGTTCGTCCGGCTCAATGCGCACGTACGTGTAGAAGTGATGACTCTCTCAGGTTCGATATTTTCTAGTTCTTTTATCCATTTTTTTATTTGTTTTATTTTCTAATTAAACATGTATTATATTAATTTAATTGAAAAATTCATTTGCAATAAAGTTTTAATTTTTTAAAATTTTAAGTATAATTACATATTATTCCATTCGATTTATTTAAATCAAGACGATTTTGTGTATTTAATTAACAAAAAAAAATTATCTCTATAGAGATGATCCAAGAAATATGAAAAATTATGTAAAGAGTTTTATGTTATGGGTCACTATATATTTTTAATAGATGTTATAAAATATTTTAATACATATATAGTATAGTATATTTAGTAAGTTATTTTCCATATCCAATCAAATATTATGCCTTGCAAGTTGCAACATATCTTTGGGGTTATGAAACATGATGATTTGTGAATTACGGTTGGGTTATTATGCATTTCATTATTTAATTTCGACCGTTGGATAGCCTATGTAGCTTTTGTTTCAAATTCACATTCTTCATTTAAATAAAAAAACAGATGCGTTTTACATTTTTACCGTTGTTACCACACACAAAAAGATGAAGTAAATTTCACGGATTCTAATCATGAAACCAACCTACGATTTGTATGCAGTACAGTTTTACAGTGCATCCTTTCCAAATTCTTACGGAATGGATACTTTTCACACCGTACTGTCCTTACTATTTTTTTTTCACTTATTCTCTATATTCTGATATTCCTTAGTTTTAGTTTTATTATGCACCACAACGTTTGAATGGATTTATTAAATTTAGAATTTATCTCAATATTAGAATTTAGAAAAAACTAGAGATAAACAAACACCCGGTAAGAAGATTGGAATATCTATCAATGAATAAAAATAAAATATTTTACTTTGAAAATGTATAAAAACCGAATCTCATCAAATTATAGTCTGTATGTATTTGTATTTTTAAAGGATAATATATATATATATATATAGAGGAAAACAAGGGTTTGCGGAATTCGATTAGGTTCCTATTAAGATGGGTCTGTTAAGGGTTTGGTATAATTAGAATTCGATTCTCCGGATTAGTATTGGTTTATATTTTGAAATATTATATGATCATTAGTTTGTTTTGGTTCTGTTGATCCACAAGCTTAGCTTGTTGGCTTCTCCTTTGATCGTATTTGATACTTTTAAAAGACATTTTCAATTTTGTTTTTGAAGGAGCATATATAATAAGTTCATCCAAATTCCCTTTTCTTCGTCTTCGAATTCCGATTTGATATACTTCCATCGCACCGTAACGCTTTGTAATCTATGACGAAACTGGTCTCGTGCAAATTTTCTTCTTCTAATATTCATTCATATTGATCCAGAGGTTGAAATTGGATCATTAACATTTACGACATGAACCCTCCCTCCTTACCGTTATTGGGCTACAAACAAGAGCCCTAACCTTGTACCAATAATGCTACATGGATCCATGCTTCTTCTATGTTACAGTTATAAACATCGTGAAAATATCATAAAAACACAATCACGTGTCATTCGAAAAAAAAAATAGAGGAAGAAATGGTTAGTAAATACGAACAGTACCAATCATAAAGTCCGATTCTTTCTCTTTTTTAACCTCTTCACGAGGGGGTAACAAAATTTAACCGTACGAATGCCACACGTGCGACGTCCCTCAAGCTCAGATCTCACATCCCTCCCACAATAGAATATCGTATGTAAACTATTTTTTTGGGGGTTGAAACTAAACTACATGCAATTCCCTTTTCACGTCCTCCCGCCATTTTTTAAGCGCCAAAAATGTTTTCCACGCGCTGAACCCTAGCGCGTGAAGTGCTTTTTCAACATGGATATTATGATTATCGAGATTATATAATATTAATTATTATTTTAGTTTCTCGAAACTCGCATTTCAAAGCGTTTGGGTTTTCCATGCAAAAGCGCAAGCTTCAGGTTCCATTCCGACCCATCACAGCGCACGTGCCTCTCACGCACTATTAAGGAGAATCTTTCTACATGTGCCCCCCCCCGCCTGCCGTTTTATTGGCAGCCCCACGCACACCCCTCCGTTTTTCCCCCGGCAGAGACGTCACGCAATCCTCCTCACCTCAAAACACAATTTGGAAAAAACGATAAAACTACCCTAAAGTTAACAAAGTTTCAGTGCATCTTTTATTTACACTTTCGGACATGAGTTTTGTGTCATTCTCAGACAGAGCTTGATCCTGAATAATTTCGGTTATTGGACTCTTCCTCATCGTCATTGTTCCGATTCTCTTGCACTGTCTTCTTCCTCATTGGAACCACGGCCTGAGACGCTCCCATCGTCTCTGGCAGAAGCCTCTGGAAGGAAAACAATGGAATTGGTTCTGTTTTGATGGAGTCTAGTCACGAAACGTAACCGAGGAACGGGCACGCTTTCGAGCCTGTGGTCCGGTGTGTGCTGCTGATTGAATCTCCCCGGAAGCTTGGAACGAGTGTTGTAACAGTCGTTGCAAAGGTCGTACCCCATAACCTCATTGCAGTCCTTGCATTTATAACGATCCCCCACTATCGGATATATCTGCGGAGGTAAAGTAAAGATATAGTTTCCGTTTTTCGAGGGAGATTTGTATTCTCGAACAGCGAGTACTATGGATAAGACTTAAGAGAGACTTACGCCGCAAGAATCACAGCCGGCTCCTCTGTGAACGTTGGATCCAGAGTGTGCCCGCCAGAGAAAATCATTCGTAGATGGTAAAGATGGACCTCCTTCATGAAAAGTTTGAGACCCTGAGATTGATTTATAAAAAAACATGACAGAAATTCATTGCTCATTCTTGATATGAAGAACATCTTGTGTTCATGTGTATATGCGTCCACGACATCAATATCAGCTAATAAACGTATCAAAAGGATTCTGTTTCACAGGAAAAAATTCGAAACAGATAAAACCGGGTATAGGGGGCGCACTTATCGTATCATTCTGGGCTTGCTTTCTCTCGGCATCAGTGCTCCGAAAAATATATTCCTCGGGGAATGTTTCCTCCAAAAATTGCTCAAGAACCAGACAAACTTTTGGAAACCCCCTTGGGTCCAAAACTTGGCATTCTTGACATCTGATCTTCTTGTTTTCTTCTGTTGGATTCATAATACATGCTCTGCAGTATGCTGAAAAAGGATTACGCACAAGTTTATTTCGAGGAAGTTTGAGCAAAGAAATTATGAGGCATCTCAGAAATCGTAATCTCAACAAAAAACAAACACGCGGTACAGTACCATGGCCACAGTTGAGAACTACAGGTCGGACGAGCAGCTTCTTACATGCCGAACAGAGCAAATCATCTTTCGATATCTGCTTACGGTCTTTTTTGGTCCTAGACAAATCATCCTCATCGGCAGTTTCTGCCACTATGGATTCTCCATTGTTGGTGATGCATGGACTGTCACCTTTATCCGGAGAAGACAAGAGTGTGGGTATCAGTACACAAGAACATAAAGAAATTCTTGAATTTGGAAACAAGGAGATACTCTGGCGTTTGGAAACAGTATCTCCACCAGAGATATTTACGGAAGTTCCATTGCAGCCGGATTCTACAGCAGTCTTTAGTTCATCTATGACAGCATCAATCTGCGGAGAAAAACAACGTCGTTTCCATTCTTCCTCTGAGACACGGAAATTTACAAACTATAAGCATCAACAATGGAGTTTGTCAAAGATCACAGTAACCAGACGTCTTGATTTGCAACAAGAAACTAGATGAAGTAACAAGAGCCAAAAGCTCACTTAGAATCTGCTCCTCTCTCTTCCTGTGAGCGAGAGGGTATAGCTGCTTTAACAAGAAATGGAGCTTTTGACAGACCGACGGAAAGTGAAGATAAGGGTCTCTACAGATGGGACAATGGGACTGGCGCAGGCCGTTCATGGACTTATAAACACACCAAAAACATGATAGATGACCACATGCTGCACAAAGAGCAGCAAAGGAACAAAAATACATAAGAAACCAATGCATTATAAGGGAAAAGAAGAAAAAGAGATGGTTTTTTCCCAACTATGTTAACTTACATAACACAATTGGTTTGTAAAGAAGTTCCCTGCAAAAGAAGTAACTCAACAGACTCAGTTTGTCAGATAAGTGAGATATACAACTCATTCGTCATCTTTGTGACTAAAAAAGGAAGCATTCACTGTCCATTGAGCGTAATCAATCTGCGATGTAATGGCACATCCTCCAGCTGATGGTATGAACTAAACTACCCGCGTAACTAAAATTATTCAAAACTAGAACTTAGTCTCTTTTCATGTAAATTTCTTACTCTCACTTCCATGCTTTATCAAAACTATTCAATAGCCGAGCATGATCTCTTCTCATGTAAATTTTCATACTCCCAGTTTCATAATCCATACTTAGCATATGGCAATAACCCGGTAATGTACCCAATGACATTAAAATTGGATCAAACTTCTATGAGCATTGCCTCCATTTACACACCCCCCCTTCACGACAATTGATACATCGATTGATCAGAATGATCAACTGAAAAGGAATCTATTTACTTTCGGGCAAGCTTCCACACCTAGCAATAGCCACTCAAACTTTTACATGTCTCGGCTAGAAAATTTTGAGCTGAATCCCGACACAGCAAACCACTCAGTTGCATAATTTGTGCCCTCACAAGACACAGACACAACTCAGAGATTGCTGAAACTATAGCCAAGAGGATCGTGACAACTAACGGAGCGAATCGATCTGAATCATGAGATTTCTATCAAATTCTTCGACGAAATTATGGATAGGTCTATAGGCTGATCAAATTAACCTACACTCATTTCAGATTAGGGCAAACTCTAACACCAGATACACCAAACCAGGGTACGAACAGACTGGAATCGGAGCAGGAAACAAACACGGAATTATGAAAGGAAAGCTTACAGGCAAACGCAACAGAGAAACGAATCGGAGATTTCTTCCTCAGTTTCGTCGTCCTTCAACATCTGATGTTCCATGGCCGACGAAAGGATCGAGATTAACCAATGGAATCGAATCCACAAAATCCCATAAACTCAGAAGCGAAAGATGAAGAGCTTTTGGCTTAAGCGGCGAGAGGCTGCACTCACTCTACCACCGTGCTTCCGTTCCTCTGGAGAAAGTTAATGTATTCATCATATTTTTTTTGGTACTGATTAATTATAATTTTAAAAATACTATAATGATATAAATATTAAGATATACAATACATTTTGTATTAAAAATTCTAAAAATAATTTAGTCATTTTAATTTTATATATAAATATGCTAACTATTTATCATCATTATTACTTCAATATATTTTGAAAATTTGCATTTTTATATTTATAATGGTATTAAAAAGTATTGAAATATATAAATTCAAAAATAATGAAATAAATTAAAATTTGAAATATATTTATTTTGAAAATAAAAATTCAGTATATTAATTTTTAGTTTATATTTATATATTAAAATTTAAAATTTTGTGTATTACGCGTGTAAGTTCTGAATATTCTGAACAATACATGAGCACCCATATTTGCACCCATAAAGTTCAGTCTTGTTACTTGTTGTTACAATGAAGGTTTCTTCATCGTTCACACAATGCAATCAGCTATGAGTGTTTTGATATTCAGTTGGGATCCGGTTCTTAATTTGGGTCTTATAAAAATCTGTACCAATTGGTTTTCGATTCGATTCGGTTTCGATTCCGAAATTCGATTTCGATTTTTATTAAAAAAAATAGATCTTTTTAAGAAATTTTCGGTTTTTTAGATTTTTTAAAATTTCAGTTCGGTTCCGGTTGTGATTCGGTTCGTTTTCGATTCTTATTAAAAAAAATCTCTCTTTTTAAGAATTTTTTGATTTGTCAGATTTTTTAAAAAAATTTGATTCGCTTCGCTTCGGTCCCGGAAAATTCAGTTTTCTAAAAAAAATATCCTTTAAGAATTTTGGACGGTTGGGTTCGAAAAAATACCGTATTTTTCGATTTAGTACGGTTTGCTGTGAGAAACTAAATGGAAACGCCCACCGATCCTGCGTGTATATATATATACATGCAAATATAAGGGAAAATCTATAAAAAAAACACTAAACTTTACAATTTTGACCAAAAAAAAAACAGTGAACTTTTTATTTTATCAAATAAACATTAAACTTTTTAAATTTGACAAAATAAACACTTAACTCTTCTACGATTGTCAAAATAAACAAAATGAATGGCGTGGCCCAATTAGATGCAAACACGTCAGATTATTTTACTTAGTTTTTTTTTTATAATCGGAAAAACTTCATGTATTTTTTTGGATCACTAGAAAAGTTCAGTGTTTTTTTGATAATCGCAGAAAAGTTTATGTATTTTTTGGATCATTTAAAAAGTTTAGTGTTTTTTTAGACTGGTTTAAAAAGTTTAATGTTTATTTGACAAAAACTAAAGTTTAGTGTTTTTTTGTCAAAAGCGTAAAGTTGAATATTTTTTTTTGGATTTTTTCTATATATAATTTTATAAGTGCTTTTTTTTTTACTCTTTTTCTCTCTTTTATAGTGATGAGTATGATTGGACCGTGAACAGCAAATTGTATAATCGTTTGTAATTTTCCTTTGTCAGTCCTCTCATAAATCTCTCAAATCACTCTAAAAATACCGAAAAAGATTTTTATTTTTCACCAATCCGTTGATGTTTTTGGATGTTTTCAGAGATTTTAACTGTGGCAGAATTACCATGATTACAAGAAATTTGAAGACGGTGAAGTTGTTCATGATGAGTAACGGCGTCGAAATAACGGTATGAATAGACTTTCGTACCAATATAAATTGTAGAATAATTTTTTTGTATTTATCATTCGTAAACGAATTAATTTAAAAATCATGTGAGAGACGACAGGTCGATAATAACAGCGAGTATATAAGAGAATGAATATAGGGAAGACTCGTTATTCAATTTTCGTTTTGGTTATTATTGTATGATTATCTTTTTTTTTTTCTATAATCCATTAAATCTCTGTGTATTTGTCATATATATTGATTAGATTAACAATTAATCCGACACCATACAAATTAGTTACCACCTTATTATTCTAATGCTAATTAAACATTAATTTTAGATCATATAAATTATACTAATCATATATCCTAATTTAGCTAAACAAGGAGAAGTATATAATTCTCTATCATATGTTATAATTTAGCTAAACAATAATACAGGAAAATATATTTCTAAACACTACCCCCATTTGTCTTCGTATAAAGCATCACTATTTAGTAAATAGTGAAAACCTAAAACTAAAAATAATATATTTTTTTTGTAAAATTGAAATAGAAATTATATTTAACATTTTTTCCAAAAAGGATATTGTTTCCTTGGAAATATTCACAAATCAAGAAAAAAAAATGAATAAAATGGGAAGAGAAGAATGAAATAATAAGGGTAATGATTGAAGGGCATATAATTCAACAACAGGGAAAATGATTCAATTATAATTATCAAATCATTACTTTTTTTTTTTCCTTTCCTTGAGATGACACAAAGCAAAAGTACAAAACTTTTCTTGTCAAAATAATTTTGCCTCTTTGTATATAGTTTCTGTCTTCAACCCCATAAAATAAAAGCCTGGATCCTCATTTTCTCTTCTTAAAAAATAACTTTTACAGCACCTCTTTCACTTATTTAAGCAGATATATATATATCTTGTGATTCACATTCTTATCATATTATTTTTATATAATAATTTAAATAAAAAAAAATCGTTTATATATGTATTATGTATGTGTCCGTATATTTATATATTGAGAAACCAAATATGTAAAATGGTCTGTCGAATTCCCCACGACCTGAACGTATACAGCCTTTGGGTTTATCTACACCTCTACAAACACGTGCATTATTATTTTGCAAATTCCTTTGAAACCCTAATCTCGACTGTCGTCAACGTGCATTAATTAAAGGAAGAAATTTTACAAACACTATTATCGTTCCGAAATTAAGTCGCTGAAACATAATTTTCCGAATTTGTGTTAGATTTTAAAACTATTTATAAAAGGAGCCACTAGCCATTGTTACCGGGAAAAGAATAGAACTTGATATAGTTATTAATTATATATTCCACCATAATCTAATTATCTTAATCGTAACGAGTGAAAAGGTAGCAGAAACCAATTTCTTACCATTGCAAATATATCGCAACGTTCCCAAAGGAGTGGCCTTGATATATATATAGTAAATATTTCACTATTTAGATTTTTCTAAGTTTCATAAACAAATAAATATGTTCATGAGAGAACAATGGATTCTACATATGCAACCGAAATATATATCTTCAATTTGTAGATATAGCGACACACACACACACATATATATATATATATATATATATATATATATATAACATCTTGAATTATTTATATAAGTAAAGGAAATAGGCGGCTAAATACACATGAAAAATAGAGTATCCGATTCTTTTCTATACATTTCTAACTTAAAAAAAATATATATAGAAACAAAACAAACAAGAAGGACGAGTAATACATTAAAAATATAATAAATCCATGATAATCTCACCTCTAGTAACTCCATGACCAGCTTCCATATATATCTATAAACTCATATATATATTGCGACTCATCCAAACCCACTTTTCTCGAGAACCACCACTCACAAAACTCACCTAGTTCGAAATCGGGTTCGGACCGCTTGGAACTTCGTGTGCATCGGCTCCAAACTGATCTCTCCTCTTCGAAGAAGAAGAAGAAGCACGTTCTTTTCGTGAACGGGTGCGAGCCTTTGGTTGGAAAGCCATGGTTGATGAGGCCGGAGCCGAAGATTCGAGAAGAACCCTCTTGAAAGGTGACGACGATGAGGCCATAGTGTCCTTTGATGAGGTCGTAGAGCCTTTACGGTGCGAGGATTGGTTATGAGCTATTGGGTTTGTAGGGCTAATGATGAGAAGAAGACCGAGAAACAAGAAGGATGTTATGAGAAGAAGGAGAAGAAGGACAACGGAATGTGATTTGGTACTGTTGGTTTGGTCAATTGATGTTGCCATGCAATTTATGAAAAGAAAAAACCACCCCCCAAGATCCCAAGAGGGTTCAATATCCATGAACCAGTGATGAACACCAGAGCTTGTATGAAGCAGAAAGCAGAACAAAAAGGCAAAAGAAGAAGACCAAGGAAGAAGAAGAAGAAGAAAGAACAAGAGAGAGAGAGAGAGAGAGAGAGAGAGGTGGGGGAAGGGAAGAAGCAGCTAAAGTGAAAGGAAGAGAGATGTTCAAAATTCCACACACACTTTAATTTAATCACCTCGAGGATCCCCGGGTGAAAATTACGAAATGGTCCCTTTGCGGGCATCACTGGACATATCTGGCGAGTTCAGACTATAGGGTTTGGAGAATGAAAGACAAAGATCGTCCCAAATTATGTTCGATTACATTTTTGCCCATGCTAACATTTCGAAATTACGGCGCTGTACGAAGGGCGGGATGAGAAAATCTCGGGAGAGGACGAGGTTGTTATGGTCAGTGTGCGAGAGGGAGTATCAAGGAATCTTGAAAGCTTGGGCGAAAAAAGCAAAGGCGAAAAAACGAAAATTAAAGGGGAGATAATAAAGAGCGGAGGTGGAAGAAAGAGCGGT
>NW_010971390.1:262731-267537 GCF_000463585.1 Tarenaya hassleriana | reverse complement strand
GAGGTGGAAGAAAGAGCGGTTCTTGATTTCTTTTTCTCCTCTTTTCCTTTTAGCTACCCTGCAGGTTCCCCAAGAAAATATTTCTTTGACTTGCTTAACCATATAATATATATATATATATATATATATATATATATATAAAGAACAATCAAGATTAGATGCATAAATACTATTATAACATTCTTGATAACATATATGAATAATATAATATATCAATGGATCGTATAATATCCATGTACATCTCTATAAATATTTGATTTTTATTAGATATCCTATGTATTAGATATATTTGATTTGACGACACAGATGAAAAATCGGTGGCGCAAATGAACAGCAATATTGGATTTTTTTTGTCAAAAATTTGAATTACATTCACCCATATTAAAATGCTATGTTTCTTTTGAAAAAAAATTATGAAAATCCCTTTCTTTACTCCAAATTTGTAATCGTACATAGTATAAGACGTCGCATGAATTAAAAAAAAAATTATAGTGACGAATCTCTAAAGAAATCAAATCCTTGATTAGTCGGCGTCCAAACAAAGACTTTTTGAATGTGTGAACGTACATACACACATATATGCCTGCGTGCACGTACGCGTGTGAACATATTATGTATTTACATTTGTGTAAGTGGAAAATTAGGGGGAAAATATTATAAAAGAATCGAATTTGGGGTGGTGGCGTTAGTGTGTGGATGACGAGATAAAATACGATTTAATATTATATTCGATTACGAAGAGACAATGCATGTCTCCCTTTACGTGCAATGCATGGGTCCCTCGTTTTCCTCGGTATCATGCAATAGAGAACGATAGTACGTTGAGGACATTTTCGTCATTTTCCTCCAATATTTTTTGGAACATTTTTAAATATACGTAGTGCCATGTATATGTATACATGTGAAATAAATTTCCAATTTAAGCGGCACACAAAATTTTGTTAGTATAGGGAGGTGATATTTTTTTTTTACTTTAACGAGCTTTGTTATGAACCAATATTTGGCGTTACCTCTTGTGACAATTTCATAATAATTTCAGTATGAATTAGTTTTCCATATAAAAGAATAAAATAAAGATTTAGGCTTTTATATACACTATTTTTAATTTTTTGAAATAATACTATTGGCATAAAAATTAATTTCTTCGGAATTCTAACACGTACTCTTTCTTTCACATGATGAGATCAAAGATGAGCTTATAATTTTCAAATGTATTTATAAGAGTTTAATTATCTTTTTTACAACTATTTTGTATATCTTTTTTTATCTAATATTTTTTTTAGTAAACCACATAAAACTATTTGGATTTACCTATTTTACTTTAACACTCACATTTAAGGAAAAAAAATTGTTCAAAGATTTTCGAATTGTTTTTGTAATTTATGAATTCTGTGACGAGAACGCGTGATATAGATGTCTGTCGATCGAAGAGATTAGGTTTTAAAAAAGAAAAAAAAATACTAATTAGAGAAAATAAAGATAATAGGGAGAGAGACTAACAAGAGAAAAATAAAATAAAAAAATGGTGAGAGAGAAAGGAATGGTTGGATTGATTGGACATATATATAAATATGACATTAACTGTAGACCATACATGCCCCCTTTTCTGTTCAAACTTTTTTTTTTTTTACAATTTCGCATAGGCTTACCCGAAATAAAAAATAGTTAAAAATTATATTACGGAAAAATAAAAATATTTATTTTATTTTATTAATAAAATATATAAAGTTTATATTTTTATTATTAATTTTTCTATATTTATTTTAAAATTAAGAATAATTTTTTTATAATAAAATTAAGATTAATTTAGTAACACTGAAACACACTTAACATAATTAATATAATATTATTAATATATAATTAAAACTTGATAAACATAATATTTGTTATGCATCATTTACGATAAGATTATTCAAAAATACTATTATAATAATAATAAAAAATCAACCATTCATTATTAAATAAACTCACAAAAAACCCCAATATCATACGAATATATATACTACAAAAAATAGTAGCTTTAAATGCATAAACTTTGTATGCATTTCCATATGACTTCATAATATGTTTTTTTAATGGTGACTTCATAATATGTTGCTATGAAAAATCAAGATTTTAATTGAAATTACTATTCGATTTATTAGAGATATATATGTATATATCCCTAATATAATTTGATTAAATTTTCGACAAGGACGATTCCGGCAATTCAAATTGGTTATTTTTATTGATATTTTAGCACGTGGATGAAGTTGAGACTGCATCCATGTATTTTATTTTAGTAAAATTTTAATCTCTAGATTTGTAGGATATATATTGGGTGTATTTACATATTTATTTTATTATATAAATCAAATGCCATTGGAACCTGCGATCTTGTCAAGGACGAGTGTTATATATATATATGCATTCTGTGAACATAATTATGGTGTAATGATTAGTACTTGAAATTCTACTTGACGTAGAAGACGTAAATATTACGTCATGCCAATGTTAGTTTTTTTATTAATTCTATATTATTTTAATTAGAATGGAAAATGTTGGAACAAAAACACAAGAAAACAAAACACATGGCACTTGCCACCATACTGTTTTGTTTTCTTTGTTATGCTTTTGAGGTGATATTAAACTTATAAACTTCACCTAAAGTTTAGGGTTCTCAATGGTCAAGAATGGTGGACCTACGAATCTTTAATTAGCCACAAAAATCGAGAAAATATATTAATTACAGTAATATAGGTAGTGGGTTCATTAATTTGAATCAAAACATTACAAAAACGGATGTGAAATCGTTGTCTCAACGTCTTGTAATGCATTTGTCATGATGTCTTGTACATTTAAAAGCATAATATGACCTTATATTATGTTATAGAAATTTTATTAACAGTTGATTCTTTTTTCCTACCCAGTTATATATCAAATAAATTAATATAACTTTCCCATCGAAATAATCAAAACAAATATAATTAAAAAATTCATAAAAATAGTTAAGTTACATATATATATATATATATATATAATAGATTTATCAATTAGTTTTGAAAGAGATAATGTTCTCTCAAATCTAAGTACATAATGAATATTTAAAAAAAACACAAGCGTGCTTATATTAATAAGAAAATCTATCATCTGAGAAAATATTTTTTTAGTATTCTGTCTTGTACATCCGTATGTATATCAGTGCAATATTTCCGTACGTATTCTCTCTTGTATTTCCGTGTATATATATATATATATATATATATATATATATACACGTACGTATGCCGTATGGGAACTATATTGCATGGAGACCACAAAATGGATGGTGATAAGTCAGAAATTGGTTTTGACATTTATCGAAAGGTTGATATAGGGCGAAAGAGGAATTGGTCCAAACATGATCTCCCAATTTGAAACACACTTTCTTTTCAAACCCCTAAATCTCTCTCCCTATTTTCCTTCATATATATTATCATCTCACACACACATATACATACACATACATCCTTTATATTGTCACATCCACTTCACAGTCCTCACTATATATGCAATTAATTTTAAATTTTACCATGTTTCACATGACACATAATCCCATTTTTTAAAATAATTTTGTAAGCTAATATTTTTTAAATTTTTTCTTTTAAATCCATTTTGTTATTTATCTATAAATAATATAGTTGATGACAACCAAGATAACTGTTTTGAAAATATTTAATCTGCCACTAATACATCATATATATATATATATATATATATGTGTGTGTGTGTGTGTATATATAATTTTTCAATCTTTTTTCTAGTGTTGCCTGCACAAAAAGTGAAAGAAAGTATATTAAAATTTTGAAATTGATATTGTTGTCTATTTGATTTGTATTTCTCTATTTATTAAGATATGTATTGTAAAGAACTATATTATATATTACAATTTAAGTTTATAGTTTGGTGATCAATAAAACACGTTCGATACCATTTATTTATTTGAAATGTTGAAATAAATAGAAAAACTTTAGAATTGAGATGGTAGAAAATATATATCACATTGCAATTCTCTATTTACACTAAAGGAATCCCTTTTACTTAGATTTTTTTTTTTATATAGTCACCTTCTAATGGAATTATATATTTCATTTTCTTTTTACACGATATAATATAACTAAAACCATCTATAAATAAATAAATACCGGTCAAATGAAATTTCATTTTTAAAACCTTTTCCTCGACATAATGATGGCCACAGTGTAAAAAATAAAACAACCACATGATTAATGACAACGATAATAGTAATTATTATATAATAATGAACAATTAAACAGTTTCCTCGTAGAACGAACCACATTTGCCATGCAAATAAGTCAAAGTCAGAGACTATCTGTTACTTTGTAGAAGAAAAATAAGTTTATATATGTGTGTATATATATATAGCATTTTAACATAAGTACAATCCTAAATCTAATAGATTAAAAAAACATAAATATTATATACAAAATCACATCTGTTAAAGCAAGGAAAGAGCATATTCAACATCTAGAAGGTTGGAATTGATAAATGGAAGGTTAGAGCTGAATTTGGAAAGCAAGCATGGAAAGAAGCAAGAAAAGGCAATAGGACATTTATATCGATGAAGAAAAGGCAAGACAAATATTGACAAGATATTACGACAAGCTTGGAGAGGAGTTGATATAAGCATGGAAGATTTCATTACAGAGGTTAAGGAGAAATAGAGATTCGGGTCCTAGCAGACAAGTTCCAATCGTTGGAATCCATCCCGAGGTGTGGATACGTGTAGAGGGCGAGGTATTCTTCCTGCCTTTCGTGATCAAACGA
>NW_010971390.1:218205-261685 GCF_000463585.1 Tarenaya hassleriana | reverse complement strand
TAACACGGGGTGTGCGCTGCACACAGGGTGTTTGGGGCTGATAGAATTTCTTGTGATACGAGATTCTACTCAGGGGGAGTGGAACGAGAGTGAGTGAGTATTACTTGGAAAATCTTGAAGTGTACTTGACTCTTATCAAAGGAATAGAATCAGTTTGGGAATTCTTATTTTACAATATTGTGTGGGCGTATTTTCAATTGGTATCAGAGCTGGTCACTGATCGCAGGAAAGTTTTCTTTCCTCTCATATCGGTGTACGATTCAGTATCACACAATGGAAGGATTCAAAGACTCGCAATCGTTTGGAAAAACGACTATGCTTGACTCAACCAACTATGGGCATTGGAAAGTGAAGATCAGCTCTTATATTCGTGGCCTTGATGAAGATACGTGGAGTGCTGTCACTGATGGATGGACTCGACCAACTGACGTTGTTGACGGAACCATAGTGATGAAGCCAAAAATTCAATGGACAGCTCAAGAAAAAAAGGAATCGGCTATGAATCAGAAAGCGTTATCAATCATTTTCAGCAGTGTCAGTCCTGAAGAATTTGAACAAATACAAGGATGTGAAACGGCGAAGGATGCCTGGGATACTCTGGAACTTATTCATGAAGGAACTTCCAAAGTAAAAAGGAACAGACTGGATATGATTGATCTACAGTTTGAACGCCTGAGGATGGGAGATGATGAGAGCGTGAAGGAATTCTGTGGAAAATTGAGTGCATTGTCAAATGAGGCAAGTGTACTTGGGAGAAAGATTACCAACGACAAGCTGGTGAAGAAACTTCTGAACAGTTTGCCAGCTAAGTATCATTCGCAGATCCTTGTCTTTGAAGGAGTAAACAACTTGGATACTGTTACATTCAAGGAAGCTGTAGGTACCTTTGCTGCACATGAACTGAGATTGCAACTAATGAATGGAGGATCATCTGCTCATGCAAAAAGAGGAGTGGCATTACATGTACCTGAAACAAAAACAAATGAAGCAGAAGTCAAACTTCCAGTGAAAAACAAGAAGCTAACTGAAGAAGAATTGCATGATCAAATGTCACTTGTTGTCAGAAATTTCAACAAGTTCTTCAAAGGGAGGAAGAAATTTGGGAATCAAAATGATCGAGAATCTGGAAAGTGTTTGGAGTGCAAAGGTACGGGACATTGGAAGGCAGAATGTCCAAGTATTGCAAAAAGAGAAAGTGTTCTGAAAACTCTCAAAGAGACTCAGTGTTTTGAATGCAAAGGTTTCGGTCACACGAAAGTAGAATGCCTCAAGCGCAAAGGGAAGTCCTTAATCACTCATGAAGAGGATATCTCGAGTACTGAGAGCGATAGTGACGAAGAAGAACTGTCAAATTTTGTGGCATTTCTAGGAGTGATAGAAGAAGAAGCTGATCAAGATGCAAACAGTGATGATGAGGAGATTACTGAGGAACATCTTTTCAAAGATATGACCAAACTGGTGGATATGAACAAGCAACTCATAATTGAGAAACGACAGTTGGAGCAAGAACTCAGTCAAGTCCAACAACAACTGAGAGACACCAAACAGAAATTGCTTCAGAAAGAAGAGGAGGCGTCCAATATGAAATGTCAATTGGAAGGAACCAAGAAGAATATTCATCTTCTTGGTAATGGAACTGGGAAGCTTGATCACTTACTTGGCATAGGACGAAACTTTGGTGATCGGTCCGGACTTGGTTATCTGGGTAAGATACAAACTACTCCAAAGTTTGTGTCTGGAGGAAATCTGAATCAAGAAGCTCCTTCCTCAATGATCAGGAGTTCTGGATCAAAACACTTTTCGAACAATGCTACAAGACGCATACGAGCAGAGAATCGGATATGCTATCACTGTGGCAAGGAAGGACACATTCGACGGAACTGTTTCTCCCTACACAGAAACAAGAATGCCTATAGGTATACATCACCACACCATTACTATCCCACTTGGAATCTCAGATGGGTTAAAAAATCGGATATCAGGTGCAATGTTGCGTATACTTCGGAGCAAAACAACAGTGCAGGGATCTGGTATTTTGATAGTGGCTGTTCTAGACACATGACAGGAAATCAAGATCTGCTGAAAGACTTTGAAGAGGTTCAGAAAGGAGGAAGTGTAACTTTCGGGGATGGTAAACAAGGAAAAATACTGGGCAAAGGAACACTTAATCAAACTGGTCTTCCAAGATTGCATGATGTCAAGGTTGTACAAGGTCTAAAAGCAAATCTTATCAGCATTAGTCAACTCTGCGACAATGGAATGCGAGTCAAGTTTACAAAGAATGCATGCTTTGTGATGGATACAGACAACAAGTGCATTCTAACAGGGAAGAGAAATTCTAACAACTGCTACACTTGGGTGAACACTCAGCACACGGTGTCTCAGCAAACATGCCTTGTTGTAAAAAAGGACGAAATGGACTTGTGGCATCAAAGATTGGGGCATATCAACATGCGCACTTTGGTCAAGCTTTCCAAGTCAGGTGCTGTTCGTGATCTTCCAACACTATCTCACGATGATAAGTTTGTCTGCAAGGCTTGTCAACTTGGAAAACAAGTTCGCATACGGCATAAGAAGACTGAGAATATACATACATCACACATACTAGAGCTTGTTCACATGGATCTGATGGGACCTATGCAGACCGAAAGTTTTGGTGGCAAAAGGTATGTTCTGGTGTGTGTGGATGACTACTCACGTTTCACATGGGTAAGGTTTCTACGAGAGAAATCAGAGGCGTGTATAGCTTTTCAGCATCTAGTGCTCCAGTTGAAGAATGGGAAGGGAACTATTCAACGTATCCGCAGTGATCATGGCAGAGAATTTGAGAATGCTACGTTTCAGCAATTCTGTGATACACATGGCATCTCTCATGAATATTCAGCTCCGAAGACACCTCAGCAAAATGGAGTCGTTGAGAGGAAAAACAGAACGCTGCAGGAGATGGCACGGTCTATGATACATGCTAAAGACGTAGCAATCAAATTCTGGGCTGAAGCAATGAGTACAGCATGTTACCTGATAAACAGGATTTATCTTCGCCCTGGGATGACTAAAACTCCGTATGAGATCTGGAAAGGTCGAGTTCCACCTCTTAAGTATATTCACATTTTTGGGTGCAAGTGCTATATTCTGAATGACAGAGAATATTTGGGGAAAATGGATGCACGGAGCGACGAAGGAATTTTTCTTGGGTATGCCCAAAATTCCGTAGCTTACCGAGTTTTTAATCTACGCACCAAGACGGTCATGGAATCTGCAAATGTTGTTTTCGATGAAGATAATTTTCCAGCATCTGCCTCTGTATCGCTTCCCCCTTTTCCTACTCAACGAGCCCCAGAACTACTTCCTTCTAAGTCAGAATCAATTGACCAGGATGACTCCGACGATGGTGTATCTGATACAGAGCCTCTGACCGAGTCCGTGCCCCTATCGTCTCCATCCGTATCTGTCCATCGCAATCACTCTCCTGGAGATGTCATTGGGGAGGTTCATGGTCCACGGCAAATGAGAGGTAATACACGTATCAACTATAAAGACTTGGTTCGCTTTGTGTGTTTCACTTCTCAATTTGAGCCTAAGAAAGTCTGTGAGGCATTGCACGATGAATTCTGGGTGAAAGCTATGCAAGAAGAACTGGAACAGTTTGTCCGCAATGATGTGTGGTATTTAGTTCCTCGTCCATCTCATACTAATGTTATCGGCACAAAGTGGGTGTTCAAGAATAAGTCAAACGAGCAAGGAGATATTGTCCGTAACAAGGCTCGGCTAGTCGCACAAGGATATACTCAGGTTGAGGGAATTAACTTTGATGAAACTTTTGCACCCGTGGCTCGCTTGGAATCTATTCGCTTACTTCTGGGTGTTGCTTGCTCTTTGGGCTTTAAACTCTATCAAATGGATGTCAAAAGTGCATTTCTCAATGGAGTGCTTCAAGAGGAAGTTTATGTGGAGCAACCTACTGGTTTCGAAGATCCCCACTTTCCTGATCATGTTTTCCGCTTGAAGAAGGCTTTGTATGGTCTCAAACAGGCACCTCGGGCCTGGTATGAACGCTTGACTTCATTTTTAGTTGATCACGGGTACAAAAGAGGGGGAGTAGATCAGACTCTGTTTACCCACAATGAAGATGGAGACTTGATGGTAGTTCAAGTATATGTTGATGACATTGTGTTTGGATCTGTATCTCAGATGAAAGTGGTTGGATTTGTCAAAATGATGACTGATGAATTTGAAATGAGCATGTCTGGTGAATTGAGTTTTTTTCTCGGACTACAAGTGAAACAAACAGAGGAGGGGATGTTTGTCTCTCAAAGCAAATATGCTCGGAATCTAGTCAAAAGGTTTGAACTAGATGGGAGTAAGTCAGCAAAAACTCCAATGTCTACCACGACAAAGCTAACCCGAGATGAAGATGGAGAAGATGTTGACACTAAGTTATACAGAGGAATGATTGGAAGTCTACTTTACTTGACTGCAAGTAGACCTGATCTGTGTTTGAGTGTGGGTATATGTGCGAGGTATCAGGCCAAGCCGAAAAAATCTCATTTGCAGGCAGTTAAACGCGTTATCAAATATGTAAAAGGAACTGTGGAATATGGTCTGCACTACACCAAGGATACAAGCTGTGAGCTGGTGGGTTTCTGTGACGCAGATTGGGGAGGTCATGCTGATGATCGTCGAAGTACTTCTGGAGGTTGTTTTTTTCTTGGAAACAACATGATTGCGTGGCACAGTAAGAAGCAAAATTCTACATCTTTATCTACAGCTGAAGCAGAGTATATAGCACTGGGAAGTTGCTGCACTCAACTCATATGGATGCGTCAGATGCTTTTGGACTACGGTATCACCTTACCCTTCTTTACTGCATACTGTGATAATACGAGTGCTATAAATATCTCAAAGAATCCTGTTCAACATTCTCGCACCAAACATATTGAGATTCGTCATCATTTTCTACGAGAACAAGTTGAGAAGAAAAACTTAATCATTGAGCATGTTTCTACTGAAAAACAATTGGCTGACATATTTACTAAACCTCTAGATATGAACAGGTTTGTTGGTTTGCAAAAATCCCTCGGTGTAGGGGAACTTTAAATGTTTTTCGTAAATCTTCAAAAGAGAAGTGCAGGGAAGGGTACAGGACTGGTGGATGTGGACTTTAAAGAGATGGAAATGCTGCTCAGAAGTACTTCACTAATTCTCAGGTACATCTCGCGAATGCAGATTTGAATGCCTGATTCTGATACTCCTCTGTCGTGGTATACTGCCATGATATGAGTAAACTTATGAGGTGCTCGGGTCTAAGTTGGGAGATAGAATTCTATACGATGGTCTAAGGGCTGAAGAAAAAAAAAAAAAAAAAAAAAAAAAGGACGGCAGAACAGAATGAAAAAGTGGATTTACAAAAATGTCTGAATACTCCGCTGTGGGCTGATACATCTCACATGAGTATATCTCTAACCGAGATAGTCTGGACCTTAATGGTGAGAATAACCTATCGATACAACGTCCTAGAAGTTCAGAATCCGGTTGCTTTGCACACTGGTTCAAATTTGCGTATAGCTTGAGAAGCAACTGAGAATATGTGAAGTACAACTGACTGTCAAATTCATTTCTGCGAAGAAAATATCTCACTGTCAGGTATACCCAACCTACTCTTGTGTTCGATCATGATTTTGGTTTGCGTTATGTTAATATCTCAGTTTGCTAACAGACCTGTGATTATTGAAAAGGGTTAGTATATTGAATATGCTTAATTGTGTTTCAGCGGGAATTGCAAAATAATTAAGTTAATTTCAAATTTTGAATTTCGGGAATAAAGGAAAGAAGGGTTTACAGTGTACCCTAAATTATCGCTCCTCCGACTCACCCACGATCTTTTCTTTCTCTGGTTCTCTCTCCTTGTTGGTTCGGAACTCACGGGGTTGTGTTTTCAGAACAAAATTCCTTTCACAGATGGCGAATAGGAAAACTGGAAAGGTCGCTCGGCCAGGGACAAGACGCTCTGCTAGACACGCTGCTCACCAATCGAGCGAATCAGGTAACCCTCAACTTCCTGCGATTGTCGAAGAAACTGTGGCTATGGATACAGGTGAAAATTTGGAGAAGGGATTAGCCGAGAATACAAATCTGGAAGCAGATTCCTCCCAGAAATCTGCACATGCATCAGCCGAGGTTACTCATGCGACAACAGGAGACCAAGACAAGGATCTTTCTGAGAACGATCTGCCAACAGAGCAAGTACCAGTGGCAATGCCCCCAGTTGATAGCGACCATCTTGAGAGTCATGCCGGTATGGAAGACGATTTAGTCCAGGGAACTAAAGCTGACGAGACTAAGGAACTCGAGGAGGAAAGTGACGAGCGCACAGTTACTGAAGCCCTAGATGTCTCATCACCAGGAACAGAGGAAGAGGAGGGCATCGAGTCTCAGTCTCAAGCCAAGGAGATTCCAGTTCCTGTCAGTTCTGATGATTCTGACTGTCCTCTGAGCGTCTTTCAACAAAAGACAAAGGGTAGAACTTCGTCGAAACGCAAGACCACCTCGGTCCATACAACAGACGCATCTGAAGGCCCCAGTATGAACCTGAAACGACGAGTGTCAAAAAGAAAGAAAGGGGGAACCTCTGAACCAAATGCTCCGGCCAGCCAATCAGGTGATCTTTCTATCAAACCTCTCTCAGAGAAATTCCTGTCTGTTGAAACCAAGAAGAGGTTTGAAAAATTTAAGGGGGTTGAAGTCATTGCTGAGAGGAATGTGAATGTAATGGACTTTCGGAAAAACCAAGTCTGGGAACTGTTTGTGGAACGTCAGTTAACCGGAACGATGACCTATGCATGTCCATTCAGCAAAGGGCTTGTGAGAGAATTCTATTCGAATCTCACTCAAAGGACTGATCTTCCTGGAGATCAAATGTATCACAAGGCGTTTGTCCGAGGAAGGTTCATTGAATTCTCTCCCACAGTCATCAACAAACTTCTGGGGACACCTGATGACTCAGATCAAGGTTTAGCAGATTATCCTGCTGGAACAACACTTGAGGATTTGGAAGTCTCTCTCACGGGCGAATTTGTTGACGGACGCAGTGGAAAAATACCGGTTGCCAGCCTTAAGTTTGAAAGCCGAGTCATGTTTCTAGTGGGTAAAACAAATTGGTTTCCGACTCGCCGAACTGATGTGATTCAAGATGAACTGGCTTTGTTGATATTCAAGTTTCTGAGAAAGGAGAAAGTCAACCTAGGAAGCATTATTTACAGTCATATACTTTCTCGAGCTGAAGATATGCGAGTTCGCTACCTGCTTCCCCATCCTTGTCTTATTCAGAGTATTATTGTGCGCCAAAGTCCTGAAATTATTGCAGACTCGGAAATCACTGAAGTCATTCAGCGCCCATTGATCATTGAGTCCAGAGTTCAACGAACACAGCTAAGCCGTGTTCAGCTGTGCAGCAAGACATTTGCTCTTTTGATGAAACATGACAAATTGCTGCGTCAAGTGGAGGAGTCAAATAGGAAGAATGCAAAAGTTGTCGCTCAAATCCGTGCTCAACAACACGCTCTTCGGGAAGAGTTTCAGAGTAATTGTTGGTCAATTACCTCCTACAGGTATGCTTTCTACTTGAACTCAGGCTAATATTTTTGAGTTTCTGCTTATCCACACAGGGGGAGAAAGTGGAGCAAATGAGTCAAGTTCCAAGGACAAAGGAAAAGGAAAAGTGGTGGAGGAAATACAAAGTGATGCCGAGGAAGAACTCGAGGAAGCAAACCCCGACGAGGCTGAATCTGAGTGAATAACACTTCATAGATGTGAAGTAGACTTAAGTGTTTATCATCTGCTTAGTGTTTACTCACTTTTGTTTCGAATCTGTTTCGAATCTGTTGTGTGCTAAATCTTTTGTTTGTGTTCTAACTTGCTTATGTTGATCTAATCTTGTTGATCTAAGCTTCAAACCTTTTTGCTTTTTGTCTGCTGCTAGCTGAATCTGAGTGAATAACACTTCATAGATGTGAAGTAGACTTAAGTGTTTATCATCTGCTTAGTGTTTACTCACTTTTGTTTCGAATCTGTTTCGAATCTGTTGTGTGCTAAATCTTTTGTTTGTGTTCTAACTTGCTTATGTTGATCTAATCTTGTTGATCTAAGCTTCAAACCTTTTTGCTTTTTGTCTGCTGCTATGTATTACTTGTCATGTTGTCTATGAGGTTGAGTGTGTTTAAGCAGAAAGTCAAAAAGGGGGAGATTGTTAAAGCAAGGAAAGAGCATATTCAACATCTAGAAGGTTGGAATTGATAAATGGAAGGTTAGAGCTGAATTTGGAAAGCAAGCATGGAAAGAAGCAAGAAAAGGCAATAGGACATTTATATCGATGAAGAAAAGGCAAGACAAATATTGACAAGATATTACGACAAGCTTGGAGAGGAGTTGATATAAGCATGGAAGATTTCATTACAGAGGTTAAGGAGAAAAAGATTGATGCCAAGGTTTTGATAATAAGGTTGAGAGCTTTTGTACGGGAAACACTGGTGAGAGTGATCTGAGAGAAAGTGAGATATACTTAAGGGGGAGCCTTGAAATAACAGGAGAACCTCTTATTGGGCCTAGACGAGGTCTGGGATAACACGGGGTGTGCGCTGCACACAGGGTGTTTGGGGCTGATAGAATTTCTTGTGATACGAGATTCTACTCAGGGGGAGTGGAACGAGAGTGAGTGAGTATTACTTGGAAAATCTTGAAGTGTACTTGACTCTTATCAAAGGAATAGAATCAGTTTGGGAATTCTTATTTTACAATATTGTGTGGGCGTATTTTCAACATCTTATCTAAAAAGTAAATAAATTTCAAATAATTTTATTAAAAACGTTTAGGTGTATCGGATGATCTTCTAAAGTTAAATTTTTTTTTTGTCATATTTATACGAAACGAAAAATAATCTAATTAAAAAAACGTTTCTGACATGATTAATTATTAGCGAAATTAATTTGCGCAAAAGCATATTATTATTAATTTATTAAGGTGAAGGTTAACAAAGAGACAAAAAAAAAGAAAGAGAAGAGTGGTGGAGAGGGTAAAGTTAACCATAATGAACATCTGATCTGCTTTGTCCGAGAGGTGAACATATTTGAAGGAGCAAAATAATTAATATATAAAATTAACTAATAAAAATTATAAAATATAACAGATTATTTCTACATAATTATATTTACATTATCTGGTAATTCAAATTTAGGTTATTTTTGTTATTTTCTTTAACTAAAACGAAATTTACCTTATTTTAAACCAAAATACTTCCTTAAAAAAAATTGAATTTATCGATTTAATTAAGGTGCACGAACTTTATGGTATAAAAACTTTTGTCGGCCGGTCTTTTGTTTAATGGCAATAGGAAATATTTTAGTTTGGATATTTATAATTAAATAAAAATCAATTGAATAATATAAAATTGTACATGAACTGAATTGGATTTAAAATCTGGTTTAATATATTTAAAAAAACTAAATTAAGTAAATTCAAAATAAATATCAAAAGAACCAAACGAAAAGAATCTATTTTGAAAGAAGTGTTTTTTTTAATAAATCCGAAATCATAGTCAATCTAAAAAAAATTCTATATAAAAATTGAATAAGTATAGCTTTTACAAACTTTAAAATCAGAATTAAAATATGAATACTAATTGATGTATAATAAAAAGAGGTGAAAATAAAACGAGCGCTTTCACAATGCATAAAAACAAATAAAAAACAAAATAAAATAAAAAAAAAAAAAGGAAAGATTTCCACATCCATTGTAATGTTGCTTTCACCATAAAAAAAAATCAAAATTGCAAAATCTAGGGAAATGGGGGACCCCTCATCATACACATACACACACACACACATGCATTTTCCATACCAACCACTTCATCATTATGATAATAATTTTACAATGATGGCTTGAGCATTGCATTGGTTTTATCGTTTGAAATTCGGAACAAAATCCAAACAAATATTTCCAACGATGTATATTTTCTTGAAAATGATGCTTCATCAAACCCTTTTTCATTTTAATTATTTTATTTTGAGTTTTGAGATACTTGGGTTTTTTTTTGTGATTTGACGTTATATGACTAAGGTTTATTAATACAAAAAAAAAAAATACAAGGACCGTATCTTTATGAAATATGCGTTTATGGGCTATGTTAGGGTGTTCCAATTGATGTCTTAATCTCGGTGATTAATTTTTTTTTTAGAAGAACCGGTTATTAGAAGACCATAGGTTATTGAAGCTAGGGTTACGAAATCGGCTTGGTTTTAATTCGGTTTGTTATTAAATTCTGTTATAATATATAGAACACTATCTTCTTCTTCTTCGTCTTCTTCTTCATTCTCATCATAATTTTATAACTTGTCGTCGATTTTCGCAACAGAAAATCTTTCCGAAAATTTTCTTGTCATTTCAAATTCAGCAAAAATAATAATATATGCTTTTTTTTTAAAAAAATCCAAGTTCCGGATCTTGGCGTTAGTCATTGTTCCTCATACATACATACATACATACATACATACATACATACATACATACATACATACAGGGCTTAAAAATATTTAATAAAAATAGATAAATTAATATAATAAAAAATTATTAATAAAATTAATAATGATTTTAAAAACCATTAAGTTTTGTAATAAAAATTATTTAAATATAATCAACAAATTTTGTAACGTTTTTCTTTATTAATGATAAGAATAATATTTTTTTTAAATCCATAAATTTAGGTTTTTTAAAATAAATACAATTCATTTTCAATTTTTAAATAATTTTTTAATTATTATTGATATATTTCAACAATTATAAAATCAATTTAATATTAAATTTGAATTAATAAAAATTTTACATTATAAGTAATTTATATAATATCATATTTATTTGTACAATAATATAATAATAATTATATCAAAAAATTGATTGGAGTAATGATTTTTAAAATGGAATCCATTTGATGTCCCCCACCTTCCATAGGCATTTTCGGAGGGCATTATATCAAAAATACCCTTAAAATGCTACTTCTACTTCAACACCTACCCTGGTCACATGGTCACAAGGGTAGGTCTTGAAGTAGAAATAGCAAAGTAAGGGTATTTTTGATAATGTCCCTTTTCGGAGAGTAGCCTCATTTCTTTCTTCGATCAATCAATGTTAAATTAAAATGATATCCTTCAAATTTATATTTATTATTACAATAATATATAATTAATATTAATAAATAGCTTTAAAAATGGGGCCCCAAATTTATGGGGCCCTGTTCCGACGCACCTTTTGCACTTGCTAATAGACGGCCCTGCATACATACATACATATGTACGTTGGTGATAATACCACGTCAAGCAGAAGTGGAGAAGTCTGTGCTTTACATATCTTTATGCAAAAGCTGTGATTTATCACTAAAATTATTATTAGAAGTTTCTCATCATAAAATTTTAGAAAAAGGTAACGTTGGACCAACACATGTATAAAAAGATTTTTTTATATATATATATATATATATGCGAAGAAAATCTGTCTATACGATATGTATCATATATTTTAGTTTTTTAATCAAAAACCAACGGGGTGGTGGCGCAGTTGGCTAGCGCGTAGGTCTCATAGCTTCTGAGTAATCCTGAGGTCGAGAGTTCGAGCCTCTCTCACCCCATTTTTTATTTTTTTTTAAAATATGTTATTAATCTCTTATCAGAGAAGAAATATTTCACATTGATACTATTTTTCGAATTGACCATTTATAAGTATATTGAATTTAAAAGGTAATTTAATACTGCAGTGTTCATTCCTGTGAGCTTTTTCTCCAACCTTTTTCCCTCATAAACCCATCTCCTAATCTTCGTTTAGAGAACGAATATCTCACGAATGCCAATGTTTTCCTCAGGCCTTGGCCCTTGATGGAACACAAATACATGTACGATGTACCAGTACATATTATGTCTCGTTTCAAATCCAAGATTTCATCCCGGAGGACATCTCTAACGACTGTCCCGAAAAAGATCACGGATTTGCGGTATCGGTGGAGTATGGAGTTACTGAGCTTACGCCATTGCTGTCAGCAGCAGCAGCAGCAGCAGCGGAAGAAGAAGCTTGTGCCTGGTTTATGGTTGCGGGCTTGGGAGGAACGGCTTCTTGTGCTTCCATGGCTTCTCGGGCCGCTTTTTCTTTCGCTCTCTTGGCTCTTTCGAGCACCTCTTCCTGTAACCAGTGCAAGAGAACCCGTAAAACAAAATTCAAGATCCCGAACATCAATATACTCATGTATGCATCGTTTAGAACAAATTTTCGATACTCGATTCTTAAAACCTTTAAAGTCGGGAACTTTTTGCCATTTACCACTCCCAAAAGAAAGACAATTAGCGAGAAAAAAACCCACATTGTTATAAAGCAAAAAGATCTTAAGACGGTAGTTTTAACGGATTTCGGTATAGAAATTTTAAGAATGTTATAAAGTTTCAAGCGGGTTAACAGCATTGCAAATTGTTAGAATAAGGTGTTTTACTTTTACTACTTGAAAATAAGAAATTGAGAGCTTATCTTAATCACCTGAATCTCATGAACTTGCTTCTGTTGCTCAGCTTGAAATCTTCCTATCGAGCTCAGGACTTCCCCGACTGTGGACTCGATCCTCTCGTTGATAACTTCTGCTAATGCCTTCCCCAAGAAGAAGGCATCTATCACAGATCTCCTTTCATTGCCATCTGCAAAAACAGCCATTGTTTGTATCGTATCTTACTGTCGGTAATGAAAGCATTCGATTTGTGGAACTGATGACAACTTTCCCTCGATCAAAACCCGATTCCTCGGGATGCAATGGTGTCTTTTTGAATCTTCTACAAGAACATTTTGTTCTCTCCTTTGGCAGGAACACATAACATAACACGAATACCGACTTCATGACCCCAAAACATTAAAGATCTACACGATCAATCATATTATTACACATCTGCCAAATGACACTGAATTCAAACAGAGTCCAGGAATTCACAGGAACAGAAGTAGTTAATGTTCTGCTAAATTTAAGTATCTCTTGTTCTATCCGCAGAAGTCGCATTTGTCGAACAGACAATAGAACTGGAGAAATCAATCTCTTTTTTAGATCTAAAACCTTAAAATCTCTGGAAACTTAGTAGTATTTCACAACAGCTAATGCGTGTTCAATCAGAGCCTTAACAATGTAAGATCATCGAAAACTCACTAGAAGTTATTACGACATAAAAATTTCGAACAAAATTGACTTCGAACAGATCATGAACAGAATTGAAGAGAAAACACAAAACCCACTAATTCAGATCCGAAATTCAACAGAAATTGGGAAAAAAGGCACGGAAATTTCACCTGAGACTCCAATTCCGGGTCTGTTGCTACTGCACTCACACCTCAAACTGCTTCTTTGAGCTTCCCCATTCAACCGTACCCCGCGAAACTCGAGCTTGGCATTCGACGAACTCACCCGAGCGGGAAAACCCGAAATTTGACGGGTCTTGGTTTGTCGTGCGAAAGAAGATAAGATTGGAGAAGAACTCGATGACGAAGAAGATGGAACCACCGCAAGATTCTTCATTTTGCGCTTTTACCTTCTTGAAAATGGTTCTTCTTCCTCCAAAACCGTGCGCCTCATTTGCAGTTTGCGTCGAAATTCAGGTCGGGCAAAACCGACCCGAATTCGAAATGATTAGATGGATCGCTCGACCCGGATTCTTATTGGGCCTAAAATTGGTGAGTTGGGCTTTGTTATAGAATTAGGCCCATTACTACGGCTGCAATGTCCACCTGAATCTTATTGAACTACCAAATTTGGATTATAAGACCAGAATCTTAGGGTACGAGGGATAAATAAACGACAAAGATACAATTTTATAAGTACATATATGCGTGTATATATATATATGATTGTATATAGATATATACGTATGTATATGTATGTATTTGTATAGTCACATGTATTTTTTGTGTACATTATGTGTATAAGTATGCATATATGTTTTGTTTTTTTTACTGGAATAAAAAGAGAATCTGAAGAAAGGGAAAAAGAAACAAAAGTAACTGCTAGTAAATGTCATATCATATTAAGAGTCCATGTCATATATCAATCCATAAAAATTCAAAGAATCTACGATCTTGTTTGGGAGTTTAGAATAAATTTATAAACTGAAATTCCAAAAGTTTTTTTTTTTTGGTAGATTCCAAAAGTCTTGCGCAAAATACGTATAAGCACATTGTACAAGCATTACATGCACATAACAAGCGTATTGGAAGATGTCTCCCATCTTCTTTTTCTCTTCTCTGTTCATGTCCGAATACAACTGTTACTATCAATAGCACGGAAACATTGCCATTCTCATCATTAGATGCATGAAAAGACCAGAACTTTGAATTGCAAGAATGGGGTTTAACCAACTGGTAAGATATAACATTGGTGATCAACTACTGACAGAAACGATACAGATATCGATCGTGCTTGCACAGAGGAACCCGACTAGTTCTGTTTTACGAGCTCGAACCCTTCTCGGCCATTGCATCGGAGATTCGAAGAGGAACTAAAAGGGGCTAACAACACGGGAATGACTTGGCTATACAGAGTTTCTGCATTTGCTCAGTAGATCCAATGAAATAAGACAAGCATGCATCACTCAAATCAACATCCGGGCAAGTTCGAAAGGAACTATCTTAACGAGTCGTGATAATCGATTCCTAGTTCCGATAAACCAAGTTCAAGAGATTAGGGTGCAGGATCATACCATTGACAATGACATGGATGGAAAGCGAATTCAAGCGTTGATTGAACCAATGTTACGGCTCATCGGGCTGGAAGACGTCACTGATCGATACACTCGAGCAAAAGCTCACAACTTTATGAAACTTGTTGACTGGTGAAGGCAATTGAGGCACTCTCCTCCATCTGCAAATCCCTCTCTCTCCATTGATGATCTCGCATATACAAGCTGGGTACTTCTTGTGATAATCTTCGTTGAACACGTAAATCAGATTCCCTGATCCAATGCATTTCAAGCTCGCAAATTTGGTACTGTCCTCATCCTCATTATCCACCAATCCAGACAACAAACCCTCAGGCATGATGGCGATTTCGCTGAATTCCATCAATGTCTCATCGATTTTCCACAGATTAAACGAATACCCACGAGTCGAGAGACACATTCCACCAAGAACAAGCATGTTGTTACACGAATTCAGGAAACCAAAGAGAAGCCCGGGTGGTCTCAGAGTTTGAACATCGCTCCATGTGTATGAATCCAAGCAGAAGGAGGTGATAAAGCATGAATAGATTCCAAAAACGTAGAATCTTCCCCCGAACAGAGCCGAAGATAGGGTTTGATAAGCGTAACCTGATCTGAAATCGGCGGGAAGTGGCGGACACAGCTCCCACGCATCGAGAACAGGATCGTAGATCTCGACGGCTTGACGATCCTCGATGTCGACCAATCCACCGATGAATCCAGAACCGCCGACGAGAACGAACTTTAACGAACCCTTCTTGCCGGAGAAAACCCCCAAAAGAGGGCTAATCCGAGGAAATCGCACCGGAGAACAGAATCTCCACCGAGGCTTCAGAATCGGGGAGAAGGAGAATCTCGGAGCGGTGGAGAAGAGGAACCTGTCGGAGCCGACAATGTGGAGAGAAGGAAAGGAGGCGGCGGCGGGAAGGCGGAGCCAGGTGTCGGAAAGAGGGTCGAAGGCGAAGGACTGGTTGTGGAAGGCGGAGGTGTTGTGGATGCCGAAGAGGAAAAGCCAAGGCGAAGACGGCGACGGCGACGGTTGCGGCGGAGGAAGGGAGGTGATGACGGAGCGCCAGAGCTTGCAGACGGCGGAGGAGCGGACAAGGGAAGGGATTGGGAGGAGGGAAAAGATGGATTCGGTGAGATCGATGCTTAAGGAATTAAAGTTCGGAGATTGAGGATTGTGATCCGACATTGTTGCTCTCTGTTCGTGTTCTTCGTGTGTTTTTTTTTTGGCTCTCTGTTTCTGTTTTCTCAGGGCATAGCAGATTTTGTAGGTGTGGATATAATAAAATAATATTTAATCATATTTATATTAATGTGTTTTAAAATTTGATTGGTATAATTCTTTTAAAAAAAATAGTATAACTCCAGTTAAGTATTAGAAGTTAGAACAATGGAAAATTTGAAATATTAAATGTGAAGAATTATTTTTAAAATAAACATATAAAAAATTAGATCAAACTAAAAAAGCAGTTTTAATTTTAAATTTTTTTTATACCATCATCCTTCTTCTCTATTCAATTATTAATTTTTTAAAGTTAAGGTTATATATATTTTTTTTTGCATATACTTGTCCAAATGTTGAAGATATAAGTAACATGTTTATAAAGCAAGGGATATCATTAATGGGCGTTATGAAAAATTCGAGATTATTATATCTAAATTTCAATAAGATGATAATTTTTCATATTTATATTTTGAGAAAAATGATCGCAAATCCAACAAATTGTCCTCTTCTTAGACGGCCCCCATTCATAACTCCAACACCACAACTGCCCAACAAAAAAAAACACAATGGATTATAACAAAATTAACATGAAGAACCTGAAAAATGGTTTTTTGGCGAATTGATTTATATAAAATTTTAATTCGTTTTCATATATATATATTGAAAATAGATTGCAAATTCAATAGGATTAAGTTACCTTCAATTAATTAACAATAGTTTTTAATTGAATGAAACTTCTTTTCTTTATCATGTCATTCAATTACTATGTAACTTGTTTGATTTAATGAAGTAACTTAAAATGATATACCTATATAAACCCATCATTTGGTGAGTTTGAAACATCAAGCAATCTTTTATCCATCTAAAAAAGAAAAGAGTAAGAGTAAGGGTTTTTTGCGAGTTTGCTTCTCGAGGAAAAAACACAAGTCTCGTTGTATTCCGAGAGTACTTTACCATAACTCGAAACAATTTTGTGTAGGGGTAAATATACTCTTTGTAATGCGTCTAACCCGTGCCTCGAGACTTTTCACAATTTCGTATTCATCCGTGTGTGTTAGTGTACTTCCTTTTCTTTTATTCCAAAGCTATTTTTTCATATTTTTTTTCCCTAACAGTGTGTGCTTATGATGACAGACACTTACATTCAGAATCGGTGGTGATCCAATTTCCTCTCGTATAGGTATAGGAGCCGAAATGGTATTGTTGTGTGGAGCCCACGGCAGCGTAACTCTCTCTCTTCATTCTCAAACTCATTATCTCATATTCGTCTTTCATCTGTCTCCCTCTCGACTCCTCCTTCATCTGCCCAAAAATACATTCATCTCTTCCTATTGTTAATGTCTTCATATTTATATATATATATATATAAATAGAATCGTAATTATATGAATACGTATCCGTGATTAAAAGGTTCGCAAATATTTCATCCGTTTTTAAATAGATGCCATTTTAAAGAATTTTTTTTTTGTTATTTAATACATGTTCTTTTAGATTTTTTAGGTAAATTTTTTAAGAAAATTTCTGATTTTATACTTGATTAATAATATACAATTTCAACAGAATATTAATGAGAATATAATTTCACAAGGAGAAGTGGAGGGAGTAGTTCCGTTTTTTTTTCCTCTTCATATGCTTATAGAACATTTACGTGTCGAAATTCAATAAATCATTAAATCGCATTACCTAAATTTCACATCGTAAAACTCACCTAACGTTTAATGTATTATCTAAAATTTAATTAAAAACTCATCTAAAACTCAAGACTGCTAAATTTGACCAAAAAAAAAATCAAGAAGAAAAAAAACACTGAAAGTTTTCTTTGGTCCCCCCTCCCCCTCCCAAAAAGAAGACGAGAACTTTCTTTACTCAATTTTTTTTTTTGTGGAATGTTAATGCAGTCATTCACATGCATAGATCTGTATTTGGGGTTCGAATTTATAACAGTGAATAAGTCTTGTTCCAATATATATAGTCTCTATCTGTATATAGAAACCATGAGTGTATACGTATGTATGTATGTATGTATGTATGTATGTATGTATGTATGTATGTATGTATGTATGTATGTATGTATGTATGTATGTATGTATGTATGTATGTATGTATGTATGTATGTATGTATGTATGTATGTATGTATGTATGTATGTATGTATGTATGTATGTATGTATGTATGTATGTATGTATGTATGCTTACCTTAGGGTAGATGAATTCGACCGCCTTGTCCGTTTTGGTGGCTGCAGCCCATCTGACGAGCTCTTTCATCCTAGAAACGGCGGATTTCGCTTTAGTCGACGTCTCTTCCTTCTTCCTTCTATCTCGAGTTCCGTTTTCAAGATTCCCCGCAAGATTCAGGTCTGTTGCTTCTGTCACCGGCAATAAGATTCTGATCGTGTCCGAATCCAATCTCCTTGAGACAACTCCTTCTTCTGTTCGTTGTTTCGCCTTTGAGATCGAACGAAACAGCTCTTCCCACCTTCTTCCTCTCCTCTCCGGGCAGTTTAGCCTCAGTCTTCGTAAACTCAGAGTGCCGTAGAAGCATGCCTCGTCCACCGCATCTCTTTTACAGAACCCCCATACTCCTCGTCTAAGGCCCTTCCTTTGTCCATGTTTGGATTCTCTCGAGGTTTCTGTCCGAGTTATATCCTTCGGATGCGTTCTTGGATCTGCGAAAGCGGATAACAAAAAAGGGTTTACATTTTTCTTGGTGTGTAATCGGATGTTGTTTCAAAGAATTTATAAGACATTAATTAATGTGATTGATTGCTTACTTGTGGTTATTAGAGTTGAATCATTGTGTATGGTCGAACAGGCTTCTGATCTGCTTCCCTCTTTTGCCAACTTGAAGAGCCATTGAAGGATCTGTACATCAAATCCACAAATGGGTGCACATGTAACCAATATATTATACTTATATATATACACACGTACACACATATACACACTCGTGAATGTGTGTGGGCATGTAGATGTGTAGAAGGCTAACCTGCATGTTCGGCGTTTGAGACCTTTTGGATATAATATTATATTATTGGGCTTGTATAATGATCCTAATATATAATACTATATATATGTATGTGTGTATATATATATATATATATATCGATCGTGTCAAAAGAGAGAGTCTTAGGAGATCTGTCTGCACTGTTTCGAACAGATTCTCATGCAGACATACGAAAGTCTTCGGATGCGAAGATGGAGACAAGACACTGAAACAAAAAAAGAACCAATTAGAGTTTGCAGCTTGTTTCTTCGACTGAATATATATGCAAGTGCATGTGTTTATATACATATATACGAATCTCTAATTATTTTTCATAATTTCGAAATATATATATAATCTGAAAACGTACGATACGAAGACCGTGGACGATGCTACGTGTCTCGTTTAAGCTTTTGTGCCATTTCCTCGCAACCATACACTTGCAAATCGTCTTTAAGCGCAGAGTACTAGCGGTCCCCCAAGTGAAATGTTCCATTAGATCTTTCTAGATCGTTCGAAATAAAATATAGATTTTGTAACCAAATATCATACGATAAAAAGGTAAACGGCAAAAAATACTATATTTATATATTTAATTGTAAATTTTTCTTTTTTTTTTTCGCATTACCTACTGTATATTTATTTTAGTGAGACGTGTAAGTAATTGTCCATTCAAGAAATGGACAAACATGTCTGTGTTTAATCATGTGGGCATGTAGAATTTTTTTTTTCCTGCGAAGTGTTAATAGGAACATGCCCGGATCACATGGTCTCCTTCGAGTCATTAATATTTCTATATTTTCTCATATAGCGAATTCTTCTACTTCATTGGCATTCAATTAAAATTCTAATAAGATATTATGAATAAAAAAACGTTTTTTATATAATTTTAAAAAGCAGATAATTGTATTATTCACAGTTGAACGTCGTTTAATACTTATAATCAATAAATAAAAAACAGACAATTGTGTGAAATGGAACGTTTATTCCTTTTGCCATCAAAACCGATCCTATTAGTTTTTATCATTGGTGGTGGGTCTTCTGTATTTAGATTTAGTTCCATTTTATTTTCATATTCAAATTAAAAAAAAAAATATATCCATGTATGTTTTTAAAGTTTTCGATTATTTTTATTGGGATTCGATTGGAATTCGGTTTTATTAAAAAAAATATTTTTTAATAGTTTTCAATCTGTTTCATGTTTGAAATATTTCTTATTAAATTAGTGACATATCGCTGTCTTTTTTGGTAAAGGATTACATATCATTATTATCATTATTATTATTAGAATATATGTATATATATGTAATACCAATTTTTTAAGAAAAATACGTACTATTTATCCAAATTTCCATCACGATATTAAAAACATGAAAAAAATTTATTTTTGTTTTTATGAATTTTTTTGTACTGTGTGTATGGAGGCCATTGGCCTTTCCCTGTCGATTAAATACTGTCACCGAACTTTGCGGGGATGTTAACGTGCAAGTCTCACGCCCTCATGTTTTCGTTCCTTGATGACGTGGCATAATCTCAGCCCTTACATGATGATGTAGATTTTATGCGTGGGTACGAGTCGGATATCCGAGAAAATCGAGAGATTTGGATTTGGATCTGGAAGGCTCGGGTATTTAACTATGTATTCGGGATTTGGTATTTACGAGTATTCGGGGTACGGGTATCCGGAATAATGGTCGAGTATTCGCGGATATCCGGATCCGGATTTATTTCAGAAAAACAACAAAATCCATATATAAAATTTTCAAAAAATGAAGATATATTTATAAAAATTGATTAATTATGATAAAATATATGAGACAAAAGAGAGCATAAGAGATAAATAATAATAAATTTAATTTTTTGAATTAATATTAAAAAATATGATATTAATTTTATTATCCGAATTTGGATTTGGATTCACGAATATTGAAAAATCGAGATTTGGATTTGGATTTAAAAATTACGAGTACCCTAAAATTAGATATTTGTGAGACGGATATCCGACGGATACCCGATTTTCAGGTATTTGTGCCCAACCCTAAGAGGTATAGATAGAATGCAATTTAATTTTTTAATCATTTTCTCTCTCTCTTATTTTTAAATAAACAGAACCCAAAAATTGCCATACACGTTCCACAAAATCCGGTCCTTTTTTTTTAATGTTTTTCATTGAAGAATACTGTGTGAATAATCACTTGAAACAAAGGCATTGGATATATTATATAGTTTACAAGCCAGACACAACAAACATATAATATAACACATGCACAACTACTGTAAATCTTCAATAAAGCCGACGAGTTCGACTTCGATCAGAGATAGGAAGAGAGGTTTTCAAGCGCTTCTTACGAGAGAAAGAAGCATCCCCTTTTTATCTTGGCGATGTTTTCTGATGGAAAGATGATTCCTTGCGAGAAAGAATCACCGTTTTCGCCTGGCAAGAAAACACAGTCAGTGAACGATGGATGATGCCACCAAAAAAGACCCGATGGTTCTTACGCGAGAAAAGGTCGGGACTTTACCAGTCGAAAGTGATCTGATCCGATCATTGGGGGCGACCATTGCCTGACCTTGAACGAGCCAACAACCTTCGACGCCTTCTTGGGACAGGGGACATGTCATTGCCATGCACCTCTTGTAGACTCTGACTCTGCACGTTTTCCCCCCAAAGGTATCGCCTTTCTGAAGCACGTCGACGATTTCTCCATGCCCGTGGTCTGTTGGTCCTTGAGCCGCTGCCTCCGTGGTCAAGCGACCCGATCATCTGAAATAGGAACAAAGTGGTCCTCCAAGGTGTATTGAGATCGCCTGAGTTCTCGTCTTCCCTTTCTCTGGAGAACCTATCTCCGTTTTCTATGACGTAATCTCCAACAACAACAGCCCCGGGCATGGTGGAACGAATGGCACTGACTATATCTCCATACTCTCTTTGGTTCTCGAGGTATTGCCATTCTCTCTCCCTCGATGGATCAATGTCTGAAGGCCGGGTTTTTGGGTGAACCCTTCTGGCATGTCGGCGTAGCTCAAGGTAATTTCCGGTAAAAGAGCAGGATTCCCGGGAGCAGCTTCGAGTCTTCGAGTTGAGATAATTTCTTACCTTTTCCACAACCTTCCATCCTGAAACATTACCACGGCAGTGCGGGCATTTCAAATTCATTCTCTGGTTCTGTTCCTCCAACTGTTCCTGTTCAACTCTCCTCAAAGATGTAGAGTCCCCAAGCTCATATATACCTTCAGAATCTAGGTTCCTAGTCAAGCGGTTAAAACTAACTGTTCGGGCTGTATCGCCCTCAGGCTGTGACCAATTGAGATTTGATCTTAAAGCTAAGTTCACTTCAGGGGTATCAGTGGAAGTGTTTGTAGATTCAGACTGCAATTTCTTAAACCGATCCAGACAATTTGAATGTCGATAACTTGTATCACAGATGTAAGACCTGCAACCTTTGTCATATGAGCTGCATAGCAGTAGAACAGCATTATGTGGGTGATCCATGCAAATAGGACATGAAACCTCATCCAGTTCTTTGTGAAGAAGAGCATGATCATCTGACTCGCTACATAATTTTCGCTTTACACCAGCCATCTTGTATGCACTGTGTAAGCTACTCACACATTGAGCGAGTTAGAACACTTGGCGAGTTTAGAATATTATGTCACATTTGAAAAGAGAAATTTGTAAACGAGAAGTAGCTTAAAATCTCCGGGCAGATAACTGCTTTTACGCAAAAGACAAGGTATCTTATATCAAGATAGTGTTTGATCATAGAATAGCAATTTAGCAAGCAGGAATAGTCAGTCCACATCCAAACTAGATTCATAAATGACTAAACTTTAGAAAGGGAGAGATATGGCTGAACAAAAACTTACCAGTTGAGAGCAACTCTAATGGCAGCCTGTTGGAAATCTACTTTCTTACTATTTGAAAGCGAGACTTTAATTTACTTTTACGACGAAGATCACTTGTTAAAAATGCTGATCAAATCCAACCACCAACGAAGCAAACACTATCGAACAAATAATCCTTTGGGAAACTCGGAAGGAAACCAAATTCTGCGTGTACAACTAAAGTAACTATTTTCCTTACAGCCCAAATGCCCTAAAACCTGCATTTACAACCCAGAGAGAATTTCCGGTCAAATTCACGAAAAATATCGACATATAGCAATCACGAACAAACATCAATTCAACCAAGATGAGCAACGAGAATGCGAGAAAACAAAGCAGGAGCATAAACATGTCCACACAGTATATCTTATATAACATTCAAAACTCTCTTGCATGCCAATTCTTAAGCAGTTTCTTAAGAACACAAGCAAATCGAATAACTAAGACCCTCAACCACACTCCTCTAGATTTGATAACAGATCACTTTGTCAACATGAAAGACATGAAGTAAAACAAACTTATTCACAAAAGAATCGAAACAGAGAACTCAAATCAATGGCCATAACAAAAACTTCTCCACCTGGGAGGCTAATCAGGAATACCTAGATGTAGGATCGGGAAATTTTATCTACCAAGATGGAATACTTCTTCTACACAGTAAAACATCAAGCAATCTCCGTGATGATTCTCATCCAAATTCGAAATTCCCCTATCCCAATTCAGACCTAAACCCAAAGCCAGACCCAAAATCTGAATCCCCTCACGAATTCGCAGCCCCAAGGGCAATCAACCACGACTATACCAAAGAAAAGAACCGTATCAATCAAAATCAGTCAATTGATCAATCAGGACTAGATTCCGATCAAAACGAGACGAACAAATCCAAAAAGAGAAGCAAGACGGCGTAAACAAGGATCGACAAAATCGAACGAAAGGAGAGGAATTACAGATAGGGAATTAGGAATATTTCTTCTCCAAGGATTCGATTTTCGTTGACAACAATTTTCTCTCTTTCGGAGAGATTGCGTGATGAATATGACGAGATTCAGGAATTGGGAAGTGTGAGATGAAAGAGAACCGATGATTCGCTTATATATGATATCACGAGAACGCTTGTTCCGATTTTAAAAATAAAATAAAATATTAAATAAAAAAGATAATATTCTGCTACAACCGCCATAGATAGCCGGCTCGTGAGAGCGCCGTGATATCGTGACACGTGGCGTAAGTCTCGCCGTCAATAATTCGAACCGGTATGAAACTGGGCCCGACTCGGGCCTTATTACAAAAGAATCGTCGATGGTTGGATACAAACAATTAGCAGTCTTGTAAGCAAATTATGATTATAAACGAGAACAGGGTTAGGATTCCTTATTAGATTATAAATCCTCATAAATTATAAACATTTTTTTATTTAAAAAAACAATTTGTATGTGTGTATATAATTTCATTTTTGATGGTCACAAACCAAGGGTTATTCTCCGATTATTTTGGTATAGTATAAGAACCGGAAATACGATTTTTGTTTAATTAATATCCTTTAATTTCCCTAAATGATGGTGGAAGTCGACAAGTATAAATGAATGTATTTAAATAAGAGGTGATTTTTTTTAGTATTTTAAATTTCTCGTGTGAATATGAAATGCATGCATGGGTTTTTTTTTCATATAATAAAATTATGGACAGACGGCGTTATGGAGACGCGTACTCACGTTGGTGGCCCGAAATTATCGCGTTAATAATATGCCGTATTGAATTTTATTTTAGATTTTTTTTTTTGCGTACAATATAATATGTACACTTCTCGAAAGATGCCTCGTTATCTTTTTTTTTTCGTTTTGTTTGTAACCTTTATGTCTGATTATTACATCGTACGTCGATACCATAGGCACTGTTGTCCTTTTTCTTTATTATCATTTTATATGTTTATAATTAATAGTTATAATCATATGAGTATTTGGCGTTCCCATTAGGTTTTGGTTTGGACTCCGGTTTTTTAAATTTAAAAAAATATATCTATTGGATTTCGTAAATTGAATTCGGTTCATATTATTGATAAATTTGTTTATAAAATTTATATAAATTCGCTTTTTTATTCGATCGAGATAGGTAGTAATATGATTTAATAGATTTAATTTATTTAACCGATCGAAAATTGCTAATTTTAATCGTAATTAAATAGATGGAAATCTCGAATCTATGAGTATCCAGATTTTGAAAGTTCATCACAATGCATTAGTCAACAATTTACCATAAGCTTGATAGTCATCTATGATAGGTTGTTGTGTGATAAAACAAATATTTTTTGGAATTTAGATTTAAAAAAAAGGTTGATGTCGATCGATCGTTTTATGAGTCGAAATCAATCGAATAATAATGGTTAAATTTAAATGTAACTGTAATACGATTGTACAAAAATGGTCCGTATAAATTCTTTACAATATATTTGTAAAATAAATTTAATATAGTCATTGACATAGGAAAGAAAGAATAGTGACGAGTAATCGGATACAAATTATTCTACTTACAAAATAATTTTTCGTACCAAATATTTTTAGAAAAATAAAAATATAAAAGAAACTTTGGAAGATGTTTGACTGAACGTTGGGAGTTGTGTCAGATTGCCACTAACTGCATGAGCACTTTGCATTTGCAACGACCATATTCGTATTATTTGAATTGATTTTGACTTTATAATAAAATAATGAATAAATTAAATGGACTTACCTTATGATCTTTTTCAATTTCCAACCAAATACATACATCAAAAAAGTGATTTTAATAGTCAATCGATTATCTCGTAAAATCGGTTTAAATACATAAAATCGTTCCGGATAGTACATATACCGAAACCGATTAAATACGATTTTAAAAAAATGTAAAATTCATAAAAAAAAATTAATTTGTAAAATGGCTTAACAAAATTGTTATCAAACTTGAAAAATACGTCATTATAATTTTCCAAATTTATAAAATGTATTATTATAATTCTCAAAACTTATTAATTGGTGACATAAGAAATTTTAGCGATATTAATATATAAATAAGTTTAGGAATTATAATGATACATTTTTCAAATTTTAGAATTTGTTAAGCGAAAAATTTAAAAAATAGTTTTCCACCATTTTACAAATTTTAGAATTTTTATAGATTTTATCCTTTTAAAAATGTATTGATCGAATTTAAAACGAATATTAATATAACTGAAAAGAAAATCGTTTCGAAATGAAACCAACGTAAAATAAACCCGAATAGAATCTCTAAAACTAGGCCAAAATATAAAAATTATAATAAATGAAAAGTTACAATTTTCAAAACCAAACAAAATTAAACGGAAGATAATCTTAACCGGGACATTAATTTGTATGCATACAGAATTTGATTGGAGATTTCTAATTGGACCGATCTCCATGTAATATGATGATTTGGGATATGATCGTAACGAAGAAAAACAGTATATTATTAAACAAGTTTAGCTAAGCGACCTTGATTAGCGGTGATTTGTCTTCAGTAGCAAAGTCAATACCGAAAACATGCTCCCACTAATTCCTTCCTATAAGTTCCCACTATTCTAATTTCTCTTTTTTATTTTTATATTTTTAATTAAAAAAAAAAGAATTTCCTTCATTCCATATATATATATATATATATATATATATGTATGTATGTATGTATGTATGTATGTATGTATGTATGTATGTATGTATGTATGTATGTATGTATGTATGTATGTATGTATGTATGTATGTATGTATGTATGTATGTATGTATGTATGTATGTATGTATGTATGTATGTATGTATGTATGTATGTATGTATGTATTGTGAACTTGTAAATCCGTGGAATTTAATATGAGGAAAACATATTCACAAATCGGTTTAGATTTGGGGTGTTTTTAACCAGCTTCGTTTTTTAAAACTATAGAATTTCGTTTTTATTTCTTTCTATATCGGGTTTATATTTCTTTCAATTTTTATGGACTTTTTATTAACAAATAATAGTATAAATCATTTTGATTTAGATATAATAATAATAATAATAATAATAATAATAATAATAATAATAATAATAATAATAATAATAATAATAATAATAATAATAATAATAATAATAATAATAATAATTTGATTTATTTCACATAGCCAAAAGAATAAAAACTACAGCCCCTAGTTTTACGCAATGAAGCTTTTTTTTTAGAATCAGAAGTTCACCGGACCTTTGGTTTTACGCAACGAAGTTAGATTCCCTTGAGATATCAACCAAGAAAACATTATATACGCAATTCCATATAAACAGGGATATCTGAGGCACGTTTTTTTTAATGAACTAAATAAGATAATTTTTTTAAAAAAAAAAGATATAAAGCTATATATTATTTTGTTGTAGTTATAAGGAAATTGCTAAAAATTATTATGGATATTAATATCATGCAAATCAAGGCGAGACTCATGTGAGGAAGTATGAATGCAAAACCACTTGTTACTGTCAAAATTTGGCAAACTGGAACTGACCCGAAAGCCATTGAAACCTTAAAGTTCAAAATTTATTAGGTAATATTTCAACTCCATTTTTTTTATAACGATATTCTGAATATCAATTCCAAATTTAATCACAAAACATTTCACCTCCAAGGTACTTGCTTGTTCAAAATAGTACTTAGGGATGCATGCACATACGGGGTTTTAGCTTCGTTTTTTTTTTCTTTCAAATTTGAACAATTATATATCAGTCGATTTTACAAGTTCGGTTTCAATTTATATATAGAAAAATAAAATATCTTTTCGGTTTTATATGCCTAACTATAAATATCCATCCTACTATAACATGGCATCTCACGTCGTATTTTAAACATAGATATAATATAATGATATAATAGTTTTGTATGTAACATTACATTGAACATAATAAATCATGCACGGAATTATTTCAAGTCAACGTATGGACGAATGATTTAAGCCAAAACGAAACATACGTGCATGGAACTTATAAGTGGTCGCCATGCAATCACGAGCATCCAATAATCACCGTGATTTAAAATTAATATATCTAAAAATATACTATTTCTTTTGATCCAAGGACTCCAAACCAAAAAATCACAAAATACATTTTTCAATTTATAAAAATTAAAATTTTATTTAACTATTGTAACTATTCAAAGATTTCGGATGAGAATCAAATGCGTTAAAGAGTTGAGTTTATACAGTAATTTAAATTTTTGGGTTTCTGTAACTAATATTATGTCTACGAGACTACGAGTATTGAATAAGAGCGTCATAAAATAAAACAAATATGTTATTTCCTTGTACGGAAGGATCGTTTGAGAAAAAAGCAATTGAAAGACGGCAGGTAGAAGACGCCGTTATCCATAACGGATGAATAGTTAACGGAATATAACGGCGTCGTTCTGTACAGTTAACGGAGTATGCTGTTCCTTCACACCCCACGTTCGTTCTGCCTATATAACCGGGCTTCTTCTCTTTGCTCCTCCTCCAAGACTCATCTCTCCCTTCTTCTTCTTCTTCTTCCTCCTCCTTATTGCACAGAGGAGAGAGAAAGCTTCAGCGGAGCAACAATGGCGGATCCCAAAACGTTGTTCTATACCTCTGTTTTTCTGCTTATTTTCTCTGCGTAAATGCGTCAACGTGAGTTCATATTTTATACGATTAGGTTTTCGTTTCGAATCAATACGAAGATTCAGAAGAAGTAAGAATGTGTTAAAGTTCGTCCCTGCATTTAATTTCCACAGGGTTCGACGAACAGAGGAATCTCTGAAACCGCAGAGCTCCAGAAACTCATCAATGGCGGATACGTGAGTTTTTACATACCCGAAGAAGATTGAAATCTCAGCCGTTAAATATTTGATCCTCAGAACATTGGGGGATCTGATGGAAAACGGTGTCGTTTTCGTTTGATATGGTTTTCTCAGGTCATCGGAAGACTCATGGCATGAACACGCCGTTAAAAACCCTGAAGAAATAGCATCCATGGTCGATATGTAAGTTTATATATATATATATATATATATTATATTTACTTTAAAAATATTTCATTTACTTATAATATTATCTTTTTTATATATAAATTATGATTACATCAATTGGCTATGTTAGGCGTTTTGCATCATTCTTCAATCTTATATATTATACTCTTGGCTAACTCATTAAGTTATAGCATTCACATTTAATATTCGAGGAATATAAAATTTATTGAATCATGATCTGTCTGTGATATATATAGTGTGATTATATAGTTATATGAAAAATATTTCTTATGCATAGAATATTATCATTTTTTTAAAATATAATTACATCAGGCGATTTACATCATTCTTCAATCTTATACTCTTAGCTAATTTATATAGCATTCACACGTAATATATTGGTCATTGGAAAAGAAATTGTAAACTCTTCTTGGAAGATCTGAAGAAGAAGAAGCTTGTTGAAGCTTCTACTTCAGGTATTTACGTTATTGAAGCTAACGTATTCACTTCTTCATCCTGGGTATTGGATACCTGATGTGCCTATCACATTTGTGGAAATGTGCAGGGTCTGAGAAGAAGTAGGACGTTGGCTCGAGGTGAAGTGGATCTACGTGTCGGGAATGGAGCAAAGGTTGTTGCATTGGCTGTCGGCGTCTATGATTTAGCTTTACCTTCTGGACTGGTTATAGAACTAAGTAATTGTTACTTTGTACCTGCTATAAGCAGAAACATTTTTTCTATTTCCTGTTTGGCTTTGGATAGTTTTCGGTTTGTTATTGAAAATAAGAACCTAATGATGTTCAAAGGCAATATCTATTATGGTAATGGTTACCTTGTGAATGGATTGTATGTCTTGAACGATCAACCTTCCGATTCCATGTCCGTGTATAACGTAAATGCGAAGAGGTTTAAGTCGAACAACTTAAACCCGACCTATCTCTGGCATTGCCGTTTAGGCCACATCAACGAGAAACACATACAGAAACTCATCTCCGAAGGATTTCTGGATTCTTTCAATTATGAATGGATTGAAGCATGCGAATCTTGTCTGATGGGTAAAATGGTAAAGTCTCCTTTTAGTGGAAAAGGAGAACGGACGTTGGAGTTATTGGACCTAATACATAGCAATGTATGTGGGCCCATGAGCTTACTCGCTAGAGGAGGTTATTTGTATTTCGTCACATTTACTTATGATTTCAGTAGATTTGGTTGTGTATTTGATGAGACATAAGTCTGAAATGCTTGAAATGTTCAAGACTTTAAGAAACAAAGTACAAAACCAGCTTGGCAAGACTATTAAGGCATTGCGATCGGATCGCAGTGGTGAATATATGAGCCAAGAGTTCGCTGACTATCTGGTACACTGTGGAATTGTTTGTATCACCGGTAGAAGACCATCTTGGACGAGACTCTGGATAAAATGATAATCAATGGCCACGTGCTTCATGCGGGAGTGGAACACCAGAATAGCGCATAAGTATGTGACACCTACATTGTTACAATATATGACGGGTGACGATGATGAGGAGACACCAAGTTCTGTAAGCAAAGAGGACATCCATTTTATTTCTGACGCCATCGAAGCAACAGACTTGTATTCCGACTCAATAGAGGAGCGAGCCACAATTCTTTGCTTCTTCGAAGACCAAGAGGTCGGGTGGCGTCCGAAATAAACGTGAGCGATTGTCACCCCAATCGGCATCGGAAAAAGCATGAAGAGTTTCGGTGTTCTTCGATGACATGAAGACACCGAGAGAGATAGAGCCAACAAGATATCTTAACACTCGTTTCACCACTTGCCAATGTTCGGTTGTCGGACGGTGCATAAATTGAGATAATTTATTCACCGTATAAGCAATGTCTAGATGGGTGAAGTTCAAGTATTGAAGACTTCCAACAACGTTCCGAAACTCTGTAGGGTCATCCAAAGGAGATTCTGATTAGTCGATGACATCGGGGTTGTAATAGTTTTGCATTGCCCATATTAATGCGTTTGAGGAGATCCAATATGTACCTGTGTTGAGTCAAATACAAGCCTTCGGATGAGCGGGACACTTCAACGCCTAGGAAAAATGAGAACTCGCCCAGATCCTTTATGGAGAATCGATCCGACACCATGGTAATGAACTGTTGACACTGTTGGTTTAGTGTTCTATGATGTACTGTTTACGAGCTTTACTTGGATACATTTGATGTATTGACGCTTTCTATGATTTATGGATGAGTGTTTGACTCATTATATATATATATATATATATATATATATATATATATAAAGAATACGATCTTATATTTAAATTTTACAGCCAAATAAATATGGTAAAATCCTCTGTTTGGATCCGAAGTTTTTTTTTTTCCCTCTTCTGTGATCCCCCATTTATTACTCACTATTTCTTCTCAAGATCCACCGACATTCACATCTTCTCATTTGTATTTAATGTATATATAAATATATATACCTCTATGTAGTATAGGAGTCGACTTTTACATATCGAAATAGGAATATAAACATTTCACATTTTTTATAATTATTAGTATGTAATATACCATATAAAAAAATTATGCAATACATATAGATAAAATTCTGTATAAATATCACTATAACGATGACAAGAAATATACATATAGATTAACTCTACATTTAGTTACCCAAATTTGAGTGTATATAAAGTATATTTTTATATCGGGTTCAAATCAAAATATGAAGGACATTCATCCATAATTTTTTGATCTTTTGACAATTTTAATTAAACCAAATGCCCGATGAATTTCAGATTATCAAAAAACAAAAAAACATATGCATTTAGTTGATAGATGAATGTGCTACAATTAATTTTTTTTAGCGATATAGATGCATTTTGATCATTTTATTTATTTATGTATGCATCCATAAATTTTGATCACATGAGTGGTCGGTCGTCCATGTAGATGTAGATCCGAGATTTTTATTCGATTGTAGTATGGAATAAGACTAAGGGCTCGGATTCCGATATAGAAAATCCAACCAACCGAACAATATATAATTTTGTTTAAAACCCAAGTGGATATAATTTTTTAATCTTAGGTTAATATAATCCGAAAATAGAAAAATAATAAAAATTGAGTAAATAATATATCTAGAGAATAATGTAGCTTGATCATGTATATTTGTGAGGCCAAAACATAAAAGTCCCATGTACCGATTTTATATAATATATAGATTGGTCATGAGAAATCGAAGGATCCGAAGCTTTCCGTATGTACCGTATCACATGAGATATAGTTCCTTGTTTGTCACATTTATGATCACATGGTCCACCTCCCACATAACAAAAAACAATTCAATGCTTTCTTCGTTTTTGTCTCATCATGTGATTCATATAATAATAATAATAATAATAATAATAATAATAATTAGAGATGAGCGTTTCGGAAAACGGTTCGGGTTCGGGACAGAAATTGATCGGTTTGGTTCTTTCGGTTTTACAAAATAAGTACCAATCGGTTTTTATATTGTATTCGGTTCGGTTCGGTTTCGGTATCGGTTCCGGGTTTTATTAAAAAAAGATAGATTTCCTTTAAAAATATTCGGTTTTTCGGGATTTTTAAAGTTCGGTTCGGTTCAATTCAATTCCGAAAAAATTCGGTTCTCTAAAAATGGTACCGTTAAGGAATTAAGAACGGTTTCGAGTCAGAAAAAGTACCGTTTTTTCGGTTCGGTTTGGTCCGGTTCCGAAGAACCAAATCGAAACGATCAGCCTAATAATAATAATAACAATAATAATTCCCAAGATTCTGGTCAATCCTTAGATTTTAGATTTTATCTACCTAATTAATTAACGGAAAATTTGATAATATTTTCTTAACGCGAAATTAATAAAATAACAGAATTTTTAAAATCTTTAAAGTATTTCTTTTCAATTTAGAAAAACCAATTTTGCTCTTTTATTTGAATAATGTTTTAATTTAGGTTCTACTTTTTGTTTAACTAGGATTCAATCACAATTTTAAAGAACTTTTTAAAGGTTATTCTGAAAGTTATCTTTTTTGTTATGTAATAACTTCACTTAACTAATTCATTAAATTGATTCAAAACCCCAAAATTCCATTCGTTTCGCTTTGGGGATTTCTCTGCACATTTCCAAAGTTCAAGGCCGTTACGCAATTTATTTAATTTATTGTGGTTAATCTATTAATTATGCGAAATTATTCTCACGCAGGAGCATACGAAACAGTACGGAGCGGAGGAAGCTAGGGTTCTTCTCCTGCGCCACCGGAAATCCGATCGATGACTGTTGGCGATGTGACCAGAGATGGCATCTCCGGCGAAAACGTCTCGCGAACTGTGCGATAGGATTTGGCCGCAATGCCGTCGGCGGCCGAGACGGCCGTTACTACGTCGTCACCGACCCGTCGGATCACGACCCGGTGAACCCGCGACCCGGGACTCTCCGTCACGCCGTGATCCAGGACCGGCCTCTCTGGATCGTATTCAAGCGCGACATGGTCATAACCCTGAAGCAAGAGCTCATCATGAATAGCTTCAAGACGATCGATGGCCGAGGAGTGAACGTCCACATCGCTAATGGCGCCTGTATAACGATCCAGTTCGTGACCAACATCATCATCCATGGAGTTCATATCCATGACTGTAAGCAGACGGGGAATGCTATGGTTCGGAGTTCGCCGACGCATTACGGTTGGCGAACTATGGCGGATGGTGACGGGATCTCGATTTTTGGGTCGAGTCATATTTGGATTGATCACAATTCTCTGTCTAATTGTGCTGATGGGTTGATTGATGCGATCATGGGTTCTACGGCGATTACGATCTCCAATAATTACTTCACTCACCATAACGAGGTCCGTTTCTTCTTCGATTCTACTACACTGATTTTACCAAATTAGTAAAATTATGCTGAATTCGTTGCTTAATTCGCCTGCTTTGTTGAATTTCAAGAAAGCTCTCTTAGCAATGTAGAATTTCGGGGATGGTGAAGTGAAATGTTTCTCTGATCTTTGTTATCTTTCTCTGGGATCGATTAGAAATGGGTTTAGCCAAAGACTCCATAGCTGCAGATACAAGTGCAAAAGTTTTCAGCTTTCTTATTGAATGTCTTCAAAAGTTGTGAAGAATTCCATCGATGGAAATGCAGGTGATGTTGTTGGGACACAGCGATTCCTACGCGAGAGACAAGATCATGCAAGTGACCATTGCCTATAACCATTTCGGCGAGGGTCTTATCCAGAGAATGCCAAGGTACTTTCTTCTGCATTTCCCCAGTCTTCTAGGCTTCATCCTCTTCTTATTGGCTTTCTCCTGATGGTTCTTATCAGTTGAATCGTTCTCATGTTAACGTTATTTCAGGTGTAGACACGGGTATTTTCATGTGGTGAACAACGATTACACGCACTGGATAATGTATGCTATTGGCGGAAGTGCTAACCCTACTATCAACAGCCAAGGCAACCGATACCTTGCCCCGGCAAATCGTTTTGCTAAAGAGGTACGCGATTGAATCATACATTCTCGTATCTAATCCACAAGGTCGGTTTAAACAGAGAATCCTTTAGCAGAAATGAAGAAACACGAGTCTTGTCTGAAAGAGCGAGACTCGGTTGTAGATAACAGGTTTGAATCTTGATCGGAAATGAACCAGTGTGGAAATTTTTATCGGCAGGTGACGAAAAGGGTAGGTGCATGGCAAGGAGAGTGGAAGAACTGGAACTGGAGATCACAGGGAGATCTCATGCTTAACGGTGCATATTTCATGTCATCGGGAGCAGGAGCTTCTGCTAACTACGCCAGGGCGTCGAGCTTGGCAGCTAAGTCGTCTTCCCTTGTAAGTACGCTTACTTACAGCTCGGGTGCGCTCAAATGCAGAATCGGTATGAGGTGTTAGTCAAATGTTGTGAAATTCGTATACGCAAACACATATAGAGGGAGGAAACAATGAAGAAAAAGAACTCGTTTTTCTTTGTAACCCTGCTTCCTAGGGTTTATGTTTTCTCTTGTTTCTTTTGGGGATTTCGGCTTTCTTCCATTTGTATCCATGTATCAACCTCGGTCTCAGTAGAGCCGTAGTGTTGTTCAACCTGCAAAATCTGTAGTATAGTGCTTTATTCGACCCTGTGGGTTCTGTGGTTATCCATCTCGTGTGTACTTGAAATTCGGGAATCCGTTTGTTGGCGAGTACGAGAGTGATCGGGTCCTTCCCCGCCGAAAGTCTGAGCGGTAGGTTCGAGTACGGGTTTTCTCACTTGTCTAATACCCGTGACCTGCGGATACTCGAGCTAGAGGGGGAGAGGAGGAAATAGAGTATTACCTCGCCGACCGAGTACCTTGAGTATACTCATGAGTCATGAGCTTGAAATCTGAGAGAGATGAGATCGAGATTAAGACCGGATAACCCGAAAATCTCGGATACTAATCCACTTTCACCTCCTTACAGTTACATGTAAAACTACACATTCTCATGCCAAATGATACTTTCTCGATTCAAGATTAGGCGTATGTATGGTTTGAAACACTTGCAATATGAAATAGAGTTATACAAATGAGAGATGGTTCCACCTTCTAACACCTTCACCTACTCTAGAGATGGTTCCACCTTCTAACACCTTCACCTACTCTCAAATGCAGAAATTCCAAAAAAAAAAAAAAAAAAAAAAACATAGCCCTCAAAACGGAGTCCCGGCCTCGCTCCTCGTCTCTGTAGGACTATACAAAGCCGACCTATTCCTCGGCCTGTTCTCTTCCAACTGTCTCACGACCTCATCCATGGCCGGTCTGACCGTCGGGACCGGAGCACAGCATCCCATTGCAAGCTTCAATGCCTGAACCAGACCCTCTTCCATCGGACTCCTTATCCCTTTCAGCACCTCCACGTCAAAAACCTCCATTGTCGTTTCCTCCAAGACAGCTACTTTAACCAGAGCGGGCAGATCCACAAACTCGCTGTTCCTCCCGTTCTTCCCGGGTTTTCTCCCCATCAGAATCTCCAGAAGAAGGATTCCGAATGCGTAGACGTCGGTTCTCGGGTTGCACTTCTTCATCTTGTGGAGCTCGGGCGCTTTGTAGCCATCGGATTTTGCCTGCGAGATTATGTCATCAGCTACAGATGGTACCATCAACTTGTCCAGACCAAACTCCGTGATCCTGGCGAAGAAAAAGTCATCCACGAGAATATTTCTCGACCTGACGTTCCCGTGTATGACGGGTACTTCTTGCCCGACATGAAGATAAGCGAGCCCTCGAGCTATTCCCAGTGCAATCTTGTGCCTCCGAGCCCAGTTCAACACCGGTTTTCCCGGTCTACTTTCTGCAGATTGAGAATAACAATTCAGCCAAAACCAAAACAACTAACACTGAAATTTCCAAGCTTTTCAAGAATGCAGCCCATTATTACCCTTCAACTTCAAGATCCATAAACAGAGGAATAATCCTTCTATCCAATTCATGAATTCTATCTAACATCACCAGCCGAGCTCATAAATCGAATTGCTCGTCTATATGTTATCAAAAGAACTATCAATACAGAAATTTCTCAGCTTTTCAAGAATGTAACCCAATACCCTTCAAGATCCATAAACAGAGAAGCAATCCTTCTATACAATTCATGATTCTATCTGACATCACAAGCTGAGTTTGTTAAACGAGTTCATTACTCTTCGAGATCCAACCCATAACAGAGGAGTAATCCTTCTCTTCATGTAACTATAACAAGCTATGAATAAAGATTAATGGAAAGATACCGTGTAAAATTTACCTTTTTATTTTGCCCCCATTAACATACTTTCCCTGATAGAAAGCCCTCAAAGGAACCAAATTCTCATGCCGAATCCTTCCCAGTTGCTTTATCACCGGCAGGCAAGAACTCCTATCCTTGCAACTACCTTCTCTCAATAGCCTCAATGCAATTGTCCCTCCATCGCTAAGCTTCGCCTTATAGACAGTGCCATAGCTTGTCTTCTCCATCACTTGTCCTGTTGCATTCAAGACATCTTCGAGTGTCAGATGCTCACCACCTTGGAACACAATCAGCTTCCCTTCGCCACTATCTTTATCGCCGTTTTCTTCTTCCTCTCCTTCTTCCAAGTCATCTTCACTGTCTATACTATTCTTTCTCTTCTTGTTCTGCATATACCCGATTAACAACGAGGCCAGGACCACGGCCCCGGTCATTGAACCAATCACGAGACCAGCAATAGCACCTGAGCTCAAACTAGAGGAACCAAGACAGGGTCTTAAGGGCAACCCACAAAGGCTAGGGCTGTTCCCTTGGAAAGCTTCCGGACCAAACTTTGATCCACCAAAATCCGGCAACACCCCACTGAAGTTGTTGTGTGAAAGGTTGAGCCTTTCAAGTTTTAATCCAGCCAAATCCTCAGGAACAGGACCCTCGAACATGTTACTTGAAAGATCGAGCTCTTTTACACCTTTGAATCTCGTTATAAACTCGGGGAAACCACCAGTGAACTTATTACCACCCAAATCAAGAACTTGCAGATTACTACAAGTAGAATCTGGCAAAGCGGGTTCAGGCAAGGACCCAGACAGCGAATTACCATGAAAGCTGAGGAAGCCAAGCTTATCACAGAGGTTCCAAACCGATGGAGGCAAAACCCCAGCCAGGGCATTACCGCTCAAATCAACATCAGACAGAGAAGAAGTGTAACCAAGCTCGAGAGGGATCGACCCAGTTAAGGAGTTGATGTTGAGGAACAGACTCTGAAGCATCGAGAACTCACCAATCTCCCGAGGAAGTGAACCGGTGAGATTCGCAGAAGGGAGCTGCAGAGAGAGAAGGTGAAGGGATGGGTCCTTGACGAGAGATAGGTTGGTCCATTGCGGTGAAGAGAGGTCCGTGCAGTGAAGCGGAGATCCATCTGAAAATACCCACTTTACCCCTCTCCATTGACAGACAGGAACTGATGAGTTCCATGAAGACAGCAGTAGATTCTCACTGTTACCTTGTAGTGAAGGCTTGATCTTTCCCAACAGAAGCTTCACATCCGAAGATCCAGGGGACGATGATGACGTGTCGCCACCAAAAGTTCTAGGACAGTCCTTGGAAAGTGACAGAAAGAAGAGGAAAACGGGAAGAAATCTCAACGCAGCCATGGAAACTGCTCGAGAGAGAGAGGGGAAAGGTGCAGTCTTTGGGTTTCGCTATAGGCAAAGGCTCGTTCTTTTTAGCTGACAGAGGGAGTGTTGACCATTTTGTAAGCTCTTTCGTCAAACATTTCAACGGCTATGATTGTGTTAAATCTCCACCGTTAGATGCTACCAAAGTTCGGGTTTTTATTACAAAGTAAGACGATCCAACGGCTATAAGAAAGCGACGAACAACAAAGATCTTCATGATTACTCCCATTTTTAATAAAGCTGCTTTTTTTTCTAACCCTAATTGATTAAATTATCAGCACGCTCGCCATTGGAAACACAGAGATTTTATTCTAATTAAATTCTTTTTAAAAATTATTTATTTATTCTTTGACAGATGCCGACAATGTGAAGTTTTTCGACGGGTGGATCATGATGTTCATTATCCTTGAATATCCACCGTACACGTGTCGTTAACCACATCAGCGATTGGCTAAATCAACGGTGGATGATGGTGAGGTGCAGAATCCTAGACAACACTAGTTTCTAGACGACAATTTCTCAAGAAGGGGCCCACATGGTTTAAGGCAATTAATAAAAAAAGGGAAAGGTGAATCTATGTGGTAATGTTCCTTGTCCAAAGGCCATTATCAACATGTTTGATGGGAAAATGCAATATCTTGGGCACTTCTACATGTCCATTTTGTATGGAATACATACCTACATAAATATATATATATATATATATATAACATATTTTACAGGGTTTATTTATTTTTTGATATTTGTTTATGTGCAAAGAACAGCAAAAACATCATTCTCCAAAGATTTCATGCAACTCAAACAAGGGAAAAAAAACATCAGAATCTTTGAATGATTGATTGAGATATGAGGAACAATGTCACATCTTTATCAACACATGCAACTATTTCGAACCCACGCCATGTTCCTGTCACAAAATTCGAATTAAAATTGAACCCATGATTTCAATTTCATGCAAACCCTTCATGATTTTTCACCCCACTTCATTGATTCCATCTTTTTACCTTTTTATTTTGCTCCCATTAACATATATTCTTTGACCCACCACTTCATTGCCTTTGTAGCAGCGGCTTGTGGAATGATTACTAATCTTGAATCATCTCCCCATATGGTAAGCTAAACCGGTTTGATTGCAGTATTGAACAGTGACCGTACCGTACCAATCCCAAAACCGGTTGATGCTTAAGCTGTGAGGCAAAAGTGTGATACAAGAGATCAAAAGTGATGAAACCCCAAATTCTATATAAATCATGTATGATTGAGGTAAACAAAATTGGATTTGAGCTTATAGTAAGGATATGTAGTCTAATATCACATTGGAGATTTCTGATTCTATATAATGCCATGATATGATTATCAGATCGGTTCGAAAAGGGATTCACTACAAGAAAATTCTCGTATAGCTACGAAACTTGCGACGGAAAATTCCGTCGCATACAAAATTACGACGGAATACGACGGTTTATCGACGGAATACGGGAAAAATTTTTACGTCACAAAGAGTCGTAAAATCCGTCGAAAATTTGCGACGGAATGCAACGGAGACGTTGACGGCGCAATAACAAACATTATTTGCGACGGAAATTTCCGTAGCAAATGCTAATTTTAATTGTTTTTAATTTAATTTAATTTATTTTTTAGAATTAGCTACGGATTTGTGACGGAAATTACTAATTTCATTTATTTCGTTATTTTTGATGAAAATTTTCAAATTTTCGCGATTTTTATTTCGTTTTGCGACGGATGGCGATGGTAATTTCCGTCGCAACACGAAATAAAAGCACCGACTTCGTCTTCTTTTTTCAGACTTTGAAGTTTCCAAAAAAAAAAATCTTAATCTTCTCCAATTTTTTTCCAACGTTGTTTTCCTCCAAGATATATCAAGGTATGTGTATATGTATTTGAGTGTGAATATGTATATATGAGTATATATGGATTATATATATATATATATATATTTTTTGTGTGTGTATATATGTGTATGTATATTTTGTGTGTATGTATGTTTGTGTTGTTAATGTGTGTGTATTGTATGTATGTATGTATGTACGTATGTATGTTTGTGTGTGAATGTGTATATATATGTGTGAATGTATATGTGTGTAAGTGAATGCATGTGTAAGTGAATGTGTATATATGTGTGAATGTGTATGTGTGTGTGTTTATGTATGTGTATGTGTATATATGTGAATGTGAATATGTATGTGTATGTATATGTGATTGTATGTGTATATGAATATATGTGTATATGTGTGTGTTTATGTGTATGTGTATGTGTTTGTGAAATGTATATGTGTATGAGTATTTATGTATGTGTATATGTGTATATGTGTGAATGTGTATGTGTGTTTGTGTATATATGAGTATGTGTATATAAAAATATATGTGTATATATATGTATGTATGTGTATATATATTTGTATGTGTGTAATGTATGTGTATGAATGTATGTGTATGTGAAAATATATATATGTACGTGTATATATAGTATATAATTTTTTTATATATTTTTTAAAAATTTTTAAAACATTTGCGACGGGATGCGACGGAAAAAATTCCGTCGCACAGAATTATCCGTCATTTTCCATCGCAAAACGCAGATTTCTTAACAACCGTTATACATTTGCAACAGTGCTATAGCGACGGAAATAAGTCCGTCGCATTCCGTCGTAAATTCTTAATTGCGACGGATTTCCTTTGTATTTGCCACGGATTTTTCCGTCGCTATATAATTGTTTTTTGTAGTGATTTACTTGTACTTCTTCGTGATATTCCTGGCTTCTTCTAGTGGATCTTTCGTGAGCTCGAAACCAGAACTACTTCCTCCTCACGTCTAGGAGCTTGTCCTTTGTTTCGGGCCATGGATAAGAAGTATGCAAAGCCCGTTGTACCCTGCAACATTCATGAAAAACAATCAAATAAACCGACTTTTAGCTTCTTAACAGTGAAGGATGAGGAAGAGGAAGTGAAATCACATACCGACACAAAGATAGCTGTTGATAGGAATGACTTGAGAGCAAACAATGGAACCACCAACGCAAAAACTGTAACTGAAACTCTGGTCACGGGTATCGGTACAGATTCCTTGAGCCGCAATGGTAAACAGGCACTCGAGTCAAGTCAAACCCTAATCTCGGTTTGGCAACTGTACAGATTTCAGACAAGAACTGAACCTACAGGTATAAGTTTGGTTCCGGCTTCAACTCCATCTCTTCCAATGTTCCATGCTGTTCTAAGAACTGTTCACAAACTCCATTACAGTAGAAGAAATCTTAGCAAAGCACTAAGCATCTTCTAATTTGAAAATGACAAATTGTAACAAAGTTTATTCCATAACACAATTACATCCTCTCTAAAGTTTCATATGGTTCTAAGCATTGGTGATGAATTTCCAAAACGTTACTTAGCATCGTTCTTAGCATGTCCTACAAATTTGTGTTCAGAAGAACCCTAAAGACCTAATAGCTAACAATGGACAGAAAACAAGATTTCATCAATGCATGGAAAGACAAGGGTACTCACTGTATCATTCCTCTACAGAGATCACAAACCTTTCTCCGATATTTTCTCGCTGTTTCCCACCAACCAAACAGCCTGTTGCAGAATCTCTCCTCATCTTGGGCCGGATTCCAAAACCAATTTCTAACCAGACCCATCGTCATCGAAGGAAAATCCATCATAAACCCAGGCACCAAAATTCTTACTTAAGGGGAGTTCTCGGAGACCCATTTCGTATACTGCCGGTCAAATCCCTCAATCTAATTTGGATGAAACAAAAAATTGCAACCCCGGAACGACTTGAGAAAACGAAAAGAGTAAAATATGAAGAAATTGAATGATATCAAGCAGATGGGTCAGTGAAAAACCTTTCAGGAAATTGGACTGGACAGCTAAAACGACGGTTTTAGAGCGAGCTCGTTGCGTTACGAGAGGAGCAGAGTAGATTCTCGAAATGGGCAAGGATCGGTGCTTTAACCTCGAAACAGAACACGGGGAGAGAAATTGGGAAATAGAAATATGGGTTAGGGTTTGACTGAATTTTGGAACGGATGATGAAGAAGCCACGGCATGGAATTCTGCTTAAACTCGATTTGCCTCTCCGACAATGGTAACAAAATAGCGAAACGATCGAGAGATAGAGAGAGAGGGAGAGAGGGGCAGAGTCTCAGGAAAATGGAGGGAAAGATACAAATGAGCCTATCGTTAACATGGCCCAATTAAAACATGGTCCAAAGAAATATACAATTTCCACAAAATAAAATGTAAAAAAATATATTTATTATTTTTACATTGCATATGCAAACAGTCCAAAATCTTAGTATCCACTGATTCGCATTGGTCTAAATCAGGGCGTTCTCAATGGTTAAGGTTTCGAAATTAACAAACCCCACTTTAAGATACGAATCTTTTGTATCAAAAACTGCATTTTAATATATATATATATATATAAAGAGAGAATACAACATAACACTAAACGGCTCTATTTCGATCTTTTATTTTCATATACGAGTATTGTTATTTTGGAAATTTTCAGATTTGCTTCGATCCGGCTCCTGTTTGAACGTTAATACTCATATTAATAAGATATTTTATTTTCTTACAATTTTTAGTTATATATTTTCATATTCGATCTGCAACCCTACCTTAGTTTAAAGAAAATCATATGACCACCCCTAAACACCACCGTAAATATTTTTTCGCCTTAAATGAACGACTAAACAATCGGAGAACATATACAGGTAACTAATATATATATATATATATATATGTATATATATATCAATTATCATTATACATATAAGATGATTCGTAACAGCAACATGCATGCGCGATAAAACAAAGTGTTCTAACAACATAAGCGGAATCATACAAATTCGCCATTACAAAAACTATATAGCTTCTTCTCGAAACGATAACATATATACAAACATACACCGTCTCTAGGATTTAGTGTAACTACGGCCTCCATGAAGTTACAGAAAACGCACACATATATAACACATATACATATGTGTGTATATATCACTACAAAAAAATCCTCGAATTCCAACGGATTTTCCAACGGATTTTCAACGGTTTTCAACGGCGTTTTAACGACGATTTCCGTTGAAATTCCGTTGAAAATTTCCAACGGGTATCCGTTGGAAACACCCGTTGGAAATTTTTAACGGAATTTTCAACGTATTCAATTGAAAAATTGGGTTGGAAATTTCCAACGGTATTTCCAACGGATTAACGTTGGAAAAATCGGTTGCAAATTTTTAACGGAGTTCCAACGGATGTTTGTTAGAAAACAATTCCAACGGAATTCCAACGGATGCCGGTTGGAATTTTTTTTGAAAATTTTTAAAAAAAATTCCAACGGAATTCCAACGGATGCCGGTTGGAATTTTTTTTGAAAATTTTTTTAAAAAAAATTCCAACCGAATTCCAATGAATGCCGGTTGGAAATTTTTTTGAAAATTTTAAAAAAAAATCCCAACGGACATCGGTTGAAAATTTGGATTTTAATTGAAA
>NW_010971390.1:183370-217873 GCF_000463585.1 Tarenaya hassleriana | reverse complement strand
ATAACAAAAATATATATATTTATATGAATTCGAATATATATATATATATACATATATGCGTATATATATGTATATTAAGGAGGTGTATACATACGTATAAACAAATATTTTATATATTTATACATCTATATATGTATAAATATAGATATATTTTGTGTTTATATATTTTTATATATACAAATATTATGTGTGTGTATATACATATATATGTATACGAATAAGTGTATATATATATTAACCATATACATATACATAACAAATATATATATATATATATATATGTGTATTTGAATATGTATATATATTAATGTTATATGATATCAGAAGTTTAACTTGGAGGAGTTGGAAGAGTTCTAATTAGAACTCTAGGGTTAAGGAGGATTGAGTTGGAGCAGTGGAAGTATGGGTGACCTACTGGGAAGTGAGTTTCGGGATCGTGGTTTGGTTGGATCGGGTTGGTGTTGATGTCGGTGTCGGGTCGGTGTCGGTGTCGGGGTCGGGGTCGGGATCGGGGTCGGGATCGGGATCGGGGTCAGGGTCGGGGTCGGGATCGGGGTCGGGGTCGGGTCGGGAATATGTTTCGAATTTTTCGTTGGAAAATTCCAACGGAATGCGGTTGAAAATTCCGTTGGAAAATTCCAACGGATATCGGTTGGAAATTCCGTTGGAAAATTCCAACGGATATCGGTTGGAAATTCCGTTGGAATTTTCCAACCGAAATTGCGGTTAGAAATCCGTTGGAAAATTCCAACGGATGCCGGTTGGAAATTCGTTGGAAATTTCCAACGGAAAAATTCGTTGCAATTCCGTTGAAAATTCCAACGGTTTTCCAACGGACACCGATTTTTAACGACGAAATTCCAACGGATAAATCCGTTGGAAACGTTAATTTCCAACGGAAATTTGGTCATTTCCAACGGATTTACCCGTTGGAAATAACCATTTTTTTTGTAGTGTATATAACGATCGGATACACACCTCGAACAATGGCTTTTGAAAGTTGACCGTTCACTTGGCAGCGAGATCCCATGCATGCACGAGAAGTGGCAAACCCACGTTCGTCCGCTTTTCTTTTTCTTCACCTCTCTCTATATCCCTCTCTCTCTCTCTCTATATATATATACATATATGTATATATTTTTTTCCTGATTTCATATATTTATTTCATCTTGATATTTGAGTGAGAAGTTAGTGAGGCCACAGCATTGGCAGAAGGAGGAGAAGTATTGCTATCGTTTCTCTGCAACTTGCTCTGTCTCTTGGCCGACTCCGAATTCGGCGCTGCCCGTTGCCTCACTTTCACCCCACGTATCAACTGCCAATATGTTATTGAACCGATCGATTCCATTAATTCTATGTCGGAAATGGAATTTGAATGACAAGTGAAAATGAAAAATGTAATCAAATGGGGTTTTGTGATTAAAGCTTACGTATTTTCCGCACTTGATATCGGAATATATGACTATGAAATCTCCTTCTCCAAGTCCATTGGCTTTCACAAAATCACCTGCAAAGTATTTATAAAAAAAAGATGGATATCAATTTTACTGGTTGAGTAAATTTTTTTAATATATAATTCGGAAATGGTACCGGTGTTTTCGAGGAGATACATCCTACTGTTGTTATTAGGCCAAAATCTGCATGAATCTCATTGCTTATTAAATGAAAATAAATAATAAGAGCCGAATGCATTAAAAATTATCAAGAAATTGAATTTTTAAATAAATAAAAACCTGTAACGCATGTTCCAAACACGAGAGGTTCCTATGTCTTCCATGGCAAGAGAGATGCCGTCTCTTGTCTCTAACTCCGGTAAGTGAGTCTCTGCTTCTTTCTGTTTTCACATACAAATCCCAGCACATGCATACAGATCGAATCGATGGAAAGACGTACCAAGACAAAACCCTAAAAGTATTTTTTTTTTTTACTTTGGGTAACACGATCCTTCCGAGGTTGCCCACGTCGCTCTGCTTCAACACTTTCTGCAATAGAAACCGCAAACTCTTTTCCTGTTTCCAACCCTAATAAAACACCAAATCATTAATACATATTCCCAAATCCACATTGATTACAATGACGATCCAAAACCACACAGTTTGTTCGATACATGTACCTGCCTTGGCTGCATGAGTTGCGATTCCACCGTCTCCCAGACATTCGGCCAATACATCCAGCCCCCAGCGGTGTCGGGAGGAGCCACAGCTCCCGCCGCCTGAACCGCCGTGAATGTATCTCGGGCTATTGCATGTTCGCCGATTTGGTTCTGGTTCATGTTTTGTTGACTAAGGCTGTCGGCGTTTGTAGCGTTGCGGTGTCTGTTGTGGTGAGACAAGAACTTTCTCTGCCTCGCCATCCGCTTCTTCCTCGCCTCCTTCGTTGCCGACGAGCACAACCGGGGAAATCTCTGGTCTCCCATTCTTCCCGGCATGTACGGATACGCGTACGTATTTGCCGTATATCCCGTGAAACCCAGGTATGGAAACGGGCAATACTGCGCGTTCGCCATCCCGAACTGGTGCGGTGGTAGCGGCGGCAGGGGAGCGGCCCACGACGCCGGAGATTCAAGTAAATGACGGTTTTCCGGTTGCGGCTGTGGTGGAGGAGGCAGATAACTCGGTGGAGCGGCTCCGCCGGGAAACGCCGGCGAGGGCATGAATCCGAAACCCGGATTTGGAGGTGGGTTCCACGGAGATTGATGGTTAGAGAAAGACGGAGTTGAATCCGGCGTTGGGGGTATAACGTCGGGGTAAGGGTTTTGACGGTAGTACTGGTCGTGGTAGAGCGTTTGCGTTTGCGTTTGCGTTTGCGTCTGCGTCTCATGAGCAGGGAGATCAGTGTAATCCATGTTGTTGTGCCTTTTGTGTAGATGGTTTGTTTGGACCCATTCAAGAATCAGCTTCAAAAGCTGCTTCATCGCTTTCTTCCCGCCGCCAAGCCTCCGAGCCGCGGATTCGATCGTCGCCTTCTTGATCTTAACTTTCCTCAAATCATCAGCCGACACAGTCTCTTTGTTACTCTTCAGCCACTTCAAGAACACCGTCGCCAGATCCTCCTTGTCTTGCTCTATCGTGTGTTGGTCCTCTAATCGATGAAAAGGAACGTCGGATTCTCTGTTCTGTAGGGCTTCTTGGTCGATCAAGCTAGGGTTTCCCAGTGGCGACAGTGTTGGCGTGGCATCGTCATTGTTGAAAATCGCCGAGGTATCGAAGAAATCGTTACTGTCGACCAGATCCATGCACTCGAAGGTCTCCATCATGTCGACGGTACACTCGACATCGACAACGCCTTGGTTTTGCGCTGGAATCTCCATCTTCTCTGCACCAGCCGACACATCCGCCGACGAATCCTCGTACGGATTATGACTCTTGTTCTGCAGATCCTCGCTGCCCGATTTCAAGATCGCCCACGAAGCGGATGAGGATGAGGAAGAAGCCGACGAGAGGATTGCGTTGACGGGAGACGGAGACGTCGAAGAAGATGAAGAAGACGACATGCATGGAAATTCCGGCAGTGAGGGAAGGTCGCCGTAGAAGACGGAAGGGTCCTGAATAAGCAAATCATCGTCCTCTTGAACATGATGATGATGATCTTGATCATGTTCTCCCAGCCAGATCTCTCTCCCGACATCGACGCCATCGTCCATGCCGTCGATCATGACATTGTTATCAGCCGCGTCTCCAGCGAGTATTCCGCCGCAGTCGTCCGCCGGATCTCCGCCTTGCTCCGCCGCATGCAAGTACTTCATATCGGCGTATGTAAAGATTGTATTTGTATGCTTTTCCGTGGAAATAGATATAGAAATGAGATGAAAAGATTCGATTTCTTTGGTCGGAGACTAAAGGGCTGTTTCGGTGTTTGTACGGACAGATAGGGTTTGTCTGTGAACAAGGAAGCAAAGGAGAAAAAAACCCAACTTGGATATATAAAATCTAATCCTCAACTCAACCGCACTCAAAAAACAACATAAAACCCATCTGGGCCACTTCTACATATATATATATATATATGCAACATATACATACATAGGATATGTATAAGTACACAACCATGTATATATGTTCGTGTATATTTTAATCTCCAGAACCAGAAAGAGGATCCGTATATATAATAATAACGCGGAGAAATCTAACCAAGTCACTCCCACCAACATCAGATCTTCAAACAAAGACCAATCATTTGGCTGAAATCTCTCATAGATCTATCTATAACTGGAAATATAATTATTATTTTTTATTTTAACAAAGATTGGTCTTTTTTGTTCTCCAGGGGATTTGGTTGTGGAGAGGGCGAACTGATGAAGAAGGCCAAATATGAAAAACCGTTTCTTATGATCGGAGAAAGGTCATACATGAGAAGAGTCTTTTGTTTTTTTCTCCTTGATATTAGAGAGTTTATATATATATATATATATATATATATATACACACAGCAATATATATGTATATATGTTTGTATGTATTATCAAGATGCATGAGTGGTATCATATATATGACATTTTTTTTTTGTAATATTTGTAATTAAACCCTTTTTCTGGAGATAAGTTAAAATTTTGGTTTTGGGATTTTTTTTACATCACTCTGAACATTATAAAACTGTATACTAAAGACAAAGTCTAATAAATACAAAAAAAAAAAAGAGAAAATTTTAATAAAATTGCTGGGATTTATTAGTGAAAGGATAAATGAAGATTTAGTAAATTAGCTCATGTTTGATTCTTGTTTAAAAATTTCTGATACTAATTAATCATGTTTAAGAAATAAAGTGCAGAAAAAATCTGTATGAGCTAATCAGTTTTAATTTAAATAACAAAGCACAAATCCTGGTATGCAAAAACATATAAAACTCTAATTATGGTAAGAATGATTTGGAACCTATAAAAGACTGTTTTAATTAGTAATTGTAATTTGTTAAAGATGAATCTCTAATTATAATATATGTGCATATACATATACACGTCAAAAATATATATTATTCATTTTAATTCTATATTAAGTTTTGGCAGGAGGAAAGCATTCGTGCATGAGTTTCACCATCTGTCTGATGTTGAATAGCGCAACCACACGCTCTCTCTCTCTCTCTCTCTCTCTCTCTCTCTCTCTCTCTCTCTCTCTCTCTCTCTCTCTCTCTCTTCATACAAATATCTCATCTATTTTCAATATTCTTAGATATATTATGAGGTACGTCAACCAAGCATTTTTTATATTTTCTCACAAATTAAAATTAAAATTAAGATAATAAGAAAAAAACTATAGAGTGGTCGATTAATTTAAGAACTAATCATGGATTTTTAATATGAAATAAAAGATAGAAAAGAAAACGATCTAATAATCTGTATTATAATATTATATTAAAGTTTCAAGTTGTTACTAATGTTTTAAGTTATCAATGGTATAAAAAATTTTGCGGGTAAAAGTTGACATTATCTTGACTTTATTCGTAGTATCGTTGGAGAAAACTATAGAAAGTAACAAAATCTGACATTTACTTTACTTAATCACTTAGCGAAATCAGTTGAGATTCTTTTAATTTGTCCTTTCCTCAAACTCCAAGAACGAAAGATAACGTTTTACATCCTACGCGCGTGTGTTGCAGGCTCTTGCACGTAAGTTTGGGGTTTGATCCGCAGGTACCTAAATCTAACTACGGTCCGAACGTTAGGCGCGCCTGGTGACCAGGTCTACGGTAGACCTGGATGGTGGTCAGTTCACCTCCATTTGTAAGGGAAGGTAATAACGGGGTTGTTCAATATTATAAAAAAAAAAAAAGATAACGTTTTACTACCTTTCTTTTCTTGTTTTCCTTTCCAAAAACTAAAGGCAATCCATTTTCCCATCATATTCTCCTTTTAAAATATGTGAAATAAAAGTTTTTTTTTCAAAAATTTTATATATTAATTAAATATATAAATTTTTTGAACTTTAGTTTTTTCGATTACATGGATTATACCTATTTGCACAAATACCTTTGTTATTATACCTTTTATTTATTATATTAAAAATTATAATTATCATAGTAAAATATTTTCTTTATGATTTTTGTTGGGCATATTAGAATATTAGAGATCTTTGGGGTTGTGGTTTATTTGTAATTCTTGGATTAAATTAGTTTGTAAATATTTTCGGTTCAGTTATAGTTTTTTAATTTATTATTTATTTTCCTTTTCTTTTATATTTGCATATTTAAAAACATGCGGTCTTTTGTTTTCAATTTTAAAAATAAAATGTTATCATAATTTTCATAAATATAAAATGATATAGAAACACTTTATTTTCTATTGGAGATGCTGTCCTTTTTAATTATTTTGTTTTCCGAATAATCGTTTTGTATTTTTTTTAGTTCAATTTTATCTGTTCTATTGATTTCATTGGGCTAAATATATATTTTCACACTTTTATCTGTTTTTCTTTTCTTGTTTTTCCGTGGAAGGAATCATCAAACTTGACAAGATAATGTATCTATGATTGTGTATACGCGCCTGTATATATAATTGTATACATGTATACAGCAGCATATATCTCTTGAGTAGATCTATGTTGTATAATCCAATGGTCAATATCCACGTCATACCATATGTGGCTTTTACTTTTATATATGACTGACGCATAATATATCGCCACGTGGATTTTTCTGCTTAGCTTAGCTTAGCTTATCTCTTGAATTAAAGCTTGAGTCGTGGTGACTGACCGTTTCCTTTGCTTGCATCGTGGTACGACTTTTCATCCAATGAAAAACCACCACGTCAGATTTTTGCTCTTCATTTTCCCGTACCCTAGGTCATCAAGATTGGTGATATACGGTCCATCATTTTATATAAAACAGATTGCCGAATATCATATATTATCCATTGGACGTCTCCTTACATCACGGTAAAACAAATTACATTTGTTGTATATGCGATGATATTTCCTGAGAAATCTATATTTGCATCATCCCTATATAGTTTATTTTTGCTGCCGAGTGTATAATTGTATTTTTTTTTTGTTAATTGAATGATAACAATATTCACTATATTATTATATATAAAAAATAATATTTTATCCTAGAAAATCCAACATCCAACCGTTGTGTGTTAGAGTGGGCACTTCGGTTCGTAAATTTAGTACCGATCTGATCCATCCCGAAATTAAATCGAACTAAACCGAACCGAACCGAACCGAACCGAATAACGTTTGGTTCTAATTTGGTACACTTTTTATGAAACCGAATGAACCGTTCCCGAACCGAACCGTATGAATACCGAACCGAACCGTATGAATTCCGAACCAAAATTTGAATATTCCACTAATATATGTGTAAATATTATAGTTCGGTACTTATTTGGTATTCATATAATGGTACCGTTCCGAACTGAACCGATACTAAAACTGAACCGAACCGAACCGTTTAACATTCGGTTCTAATTTGGTACACTTTTTATAAAACCGAAAATACCGTTCCCAAACCAAACCGTTTGAATACCAAACCGAAACCCGAAACGCACGCCCACTCCTAGTTGTGTGCATTTGATGGTGCGGTTAGCATTCTGCCGAGGAGAACACCCATAAAAATGTTTAAAAAGTGTGTAATTAAAAAATGAAGAAAAAATGCTCATTTTCGTTATTTATTGGTAATATCTCTAAATTTACATTTACCCAAAAAAAATATCTCTAAATTTATTGGGTTGGGTGTCATAGCATATATTTTCCGGAAAAGAAAATCATATTTCAAATGATATAATTAAAGAATATAATTAATAAACTAAATTGCAATAAAGTATATTGGAAAACAGAGCAGAAATCAAATAAACTTATTTGAACCAACATAATATATATATATATAATCATCAAAATTATTCTTCCCTAGGAAAATGTCAAAATTTCCCAATACAACATAACCAAAAGACCCTTCACATCATGACCATATTATTAATAATTGTAGATATCATAAGCTCTAATTTTATAGAATATCGATGTCCTTAATCAATTATTATATTATTTGGTTAATTTCAGTTCTTGTTCTTGGTGTTCATGCTTCGCTCGACGGTCTTGGCGGTGGCTTTGATGGACTCTTTGGCGTCTTCGGATTTTCCGACCACCGTATCTTTGATCTTCTCCGTCGTGTCCTTCACCTTATCCCAAGCTTCCTCCGCCGTGTTCTTCGCCTTTTCCTTCAAATTCTCCGCCGCTTCCGATATCGTCTTTGCTCCTTCGTCCGCCTTCTTCGCCACCTATTATAGCCCATCCATTTTAATTCGGTTTAATTAATATCAGTTATAATATGGATCCTCTACCAAAATTTTCTTCTCTCATATCATGTAATTTGTGCAAGAGATTAGTCGGACCAGACATATATACATATATATATATATATATGTTTGGTATTACACTTCTTTCAATTATTAAAACAATCATTGAATGGGTATTACAGGATTTTATTTTTGTTATTAATGCACACTAGAATTATTATATCCGGTGAAGTTATAGCAAAAACTTTGACCTTTCAGTGCCAAAAAAATAGTTTTTTAATCCGAAAAAAGGTAGATCAATAATAATTTGTTTATGTACATGATATACATGTAAATAGGATCTAATTAACTGAATAACCATTCATAGAATAGAAAGATATACATAAAGTCCAATAAAAAAAAGATATACATAAAGGAAGTGTTGTACATTTATGAATTAACTGAATAACCATTTATACATATATTAAAACAAAGGTCCTAATGTAGGTTTAAAAACTAATTGTGTAAATTAATAATATCTCCCTTATAACATATAAAAGGAATCGTATAATAGCCAACGAATTCAAATTATGTAAAAAAAAACATCGAACAAAAATAATAACCTTTTGATGAGCAGAATCAGCGGCCCTCTTGGTGTCATTGATGGTGGCATAATTCCTCGAATTCAGCTATAAATTATCAAGCGAAAAAAAAAAGATTAATCAAATCATAATAACCCTTGTTAACCTCGTATTAGCATATGATTAAGCTAATCATAAGCAAAACAAAAAAAACATACGAGAAAATTAAAGGTAATAAAAAAAATTAGTGTTAAAAAAGGTACGTGGAACTGTTTTGTCGTGACGGGGACAAGAGCCCTAGGGCTTGCCATGTTGACTGCCTTGAAACGAAGCGAAGCTGCCACGGCGGATAAGCTTGCCATTATTTTTTTTGTCGTATTGTGTTATCGTCGTCTTCTGTAATGATTAATTAGTATCGTGTTTAATGACTAATTAAGACGTTAATTGTTCATTAGTCACGTATAAATAGAGGTGGTATGATTTGTGGTTACGACACGTGGCATGTTTGTGGTCTGACGTGGCGAGTTTGACTCGGGGATTGGGTGATTGCAGCTTGTCTTTCCTATTTTACAGATGTGTTGTGGGACCAAGTCCTTGCGCCTTTTTCTCGTCTTTTTATTTTCTGTATAATTATTTACTTTTAAATTGAATTATACTATTTTAAATTTCGCTTGGAAAATATAATTGGAATAATAAGGCTTTATTTAAATAAAATACATAATAAAAAAGTTATTATAATAATTGAGAAGATTGAGACCAAGCTGTCATGGTCGAATGGGGGTAAATCAGCAGTAGACATATATATGTTGATTTCAGTAACAATCTGTTCAATAATAATAATAATTTCTTCGAATAAGCCGAACTCAAAACTGATATAAAAAACCAAAAAACATAATTGTTTTGAAAAATATTTATTCCAACTGAATTATAACGGAATGAACTTATAACGGAGTATCATTTTGGTTTGGAATTTTAAAAATTCTTTCCCTCCATGGGGTCTATTTTTTTGGGCCGTACAACGTCACGTACCCTTGCATCTATACAAAAAAAATTGTCTTTAAATTAAATTATTTATTATCCATAATCATTAATTCCATTGGATAATGGAAACCCCATTGAATGTTTAATCGATTAATAGATTTACATTCTTCCTAAATGAATCTGAATGAAATGTACAATTAAACCGAAACTTTTACCATACATATACACATATATGATATAGGTATTGCAAGAAATATTATCATTTTGATCAGATAATTTGAAATATTGCAAGAAATATTTTTATTAATTTTCCGAAAAAAAATAAGGGGAAAAGTTTTCGGCTCAATTTCTTACAATACCCACCTCAGAGGAAAGGCCGTACGTTACATGGAGAGTCAATACTTGTCATATACCTTAAACTGATATATATATATATATATATATATGTATATATATGTGTAAGACCAAAAAGATCAAGACAGCATCTCTTCTATCAAACCGAAGAGAATCAGTTTCTCAACGTCGATCACAACTCGATGAGTATCGTCAGCGCGAAACCCATTTCTCCAACCCAAATCCCAAACTCCACTCACCATCTCTGCCTTCCTCGTACCCTTTAAATCCTTCTCCAACATCTTCTGAACACTGTCTTCGCCAATGCAGTTTTGTCCTGACAACGTGTTACTGTAGCCCCTCAGAGCCTCGAAGCCATTGCAGACCTCCATTAACAGCTCTTCCATGGATACACGGTGTCTTTCAGGGCATGTCTTCCGCGAAAGTTGAAGGCTTACTTCTTTTGCGTAGTCAAGCACAAGTCTTTGGTCGGAAATCACAATGCTGTTGCCGTTTCTGGTGGATTTTGGAGATGCCCTTATGTCGAAGAGACCCTCGGCGTAGCTGAGGAAATCTGGAGAGGTGGAGAGGAACGATTTCAGCGGGATCTCGATTTCGTGATGTTTGGAAACCGTAGAAGTTTCTGAATTCTCGTCATGGCCATGGCCTATCATAGCAAAATCAGAACATGTCATTGTTAAGCATGGATTCTGAAATGTGGAAACCGCATTTATAGGAAACCGGCACATCTCTAAGAACCAAAGGGATGATAACCTTGAAGGTGAAGCTCAGAAGATGTGGTTTCCTCCTCTGCAGAAGCCTGGTTTACCGATATATTTGTCTCACGAGAAGAGATAGAATCATTATCGGAAGAACGATCCTTCCCTGCATTGTCTTTTTTACGAGGGTTCTTCTTTGCCTGCATAGATGATTATACTATACTGTAAATCTACATAACATGTTTCATCATAAAGACTGAAAAAAGATCTGCTCACGTTTAGTCTATTCGTCTCTCCGGCCTTCCTTGCTCGTATCTGTTTCCGTTCTCCAGTAGGGTTTGAATCCAACTTTGAACGCCGTCTAGTTGAAGTCTCAGACGAATTATTGGACTTGTTATCCTTCTTCTTGGCCACAGTTTTATCGGTCACCACCGGCTTTAGAGCTTTGCTTGCAGCATTCGAGGTTTTGATATTTCCAGTAGTTGTTTGCTTAGTCTTATTTGCTCCTTTCTCGTCGGGTTTCCTTGCTGTTTTCTTCATATCTGTGTCTTTCACGGTCAGACCAAACGGTAGTTTCGTTTTGTTGCTTGTTTTAGTAGGACCCGTGGCCCGATCTTTTCTTTGACTAATCATTCTTGGATGAACCTCTCCTTTCATACTCGGTTTCTTGGGTACAACGGGCATTTTGCTTTTCACTTTTCCTTCTGTTTCGGGTAGCGGATCGCGCATAGGTTTGATGAGCACAATAGTTGAGGGAGGAATCTCTTCAGGGCGACAATTGTTCAGAAGATAAGGTGGTGGAGATCGTGAAGAGATTTCCTTCACTGAGTTGATTCTTACAGCTTCTGGACCTTCGGATGGTGGCTTCTTGATCGCTGGTTTATCGATATGAACGGTTCTTTTCGCATGTTCTTCAGGAAATCCGTCCAAACCCATAAGCCTGGCGATCAAATTTGGACCTTTAACGCTATTACTGGGTGGAATATCTGATGACAAGGAGGAGGATTTTGTAGAACCAGAATCATTTCCATGGACATTGGAAGATTGGCTCGAGCGGCTCGTTGAGCTCGTTCCCTCTGCTGTCCTGGGCAAAAGGTTTTGCCGGGCAAAGCTTTCTCTGATCACTTTCCTCAGCTCTTCATAACAATCTCGTGACGAAACCCCGTCCTGAATCCTCCTCCTCTCAGCCACTTTCTCCCGGTTTTGCTCCACGAATCTATCAGACATTGATCTCCGAAACCTCATATCGTTTCTTTCCCCTGTCCCGTGGCCACTACTCCTCGGTTTCGGGTTCATATCCTCGGAAGAATCTTCTCGAAACCTACCGAGCAAAGCTAATGACTCTTCCAAGTCGAGTGCTCCTCTTAACAGATCTTTAGCAACTTGGTCAGGCCTCACTTCATGGCTCAACCCTCTGGACCAAGACTCGATTGCCTCGTTCAGTTTCTGAATTCCTCTCGACACCCTCAAGAGCTGCAACGAAGGTTCAGGTGAAGACTCGAAATGGGTTTCAAGGCTCATCTTCTTCAGCATTTCGGCTTTCTCCTCGCACGTTCCCCCTCTCTGTTCTTTCCCTTTCCATTGGATCTTCTTCTTTCTGATGGCTCCAGACTCGACAACTCCTCTTGGATCATCGCACATTATGAACGATCTGTAAACGCCTGATCTAAGATTCCCCTCTGGCATGTTTCTGCAATCAGATTGTGGGAAAATGGTCAACACGAAGTGATTGGCTTCAGATCTCTTGCAATCACATCCCAGTTAAGAAATTTCAATCTGGTTTGATCATGACAGAACCTTTGATTCTTACTGAGTTGAGACAAAAAGTTGTGATTTTTTTTAATTTCTTCTAAATTAAGATTTAATTAGATTCCCTAACATGATTAAACGTCAGGAGAACTCACCAAACTAGAAGGCAAATCCCAAAATCAAGCTCTTCGGCGATTCCTCTTCCTCTGATTTCTTCGGGAAAGGCCGAAACTTTCCTTCAAAACTCGAGATTTTCCGAGAAAGTCAGGATCTTTCCAGGGAAAATGGCCGACCCAGATGAGAGAAACTCCTCAGACGGAGATTCCTATCAAAACCAGTGAATAAATTTCTCTGGCATTGCCCGCATTTGCAAGTGGTAATGGGGAGAGAGAGAGAGAGAGAGAGAGAGAGAGAGAGAGAGAGCTAAAGCAGGGGAGTCAAACAAGATCCAGGTGCTGACTTCTTCGTGGTTTCGTAAATTCACACGAAAGGGAACAAGAAGATAGATCTTTTGGGATTATGTCAGAGAGAGGAATCTTTAGGGCAATAGAGGAAGAGAGAAGGATTATCTTGAAGATGATCTTCGTTATGGAGAGAGTAGAGAGAGAGAGAGAGAGAGAGAGAGAGAGAGAGAGAGGGAGAAGATGAAGAAGGTAAGGTCCACGTAACACGAAAAAACGGTGCTTACGGTTAATAAGACAAAAAAAACTACCTTCAGTTAATTAATCAAAGCTTTTGCATTAAATAAATGAATGAATGTTTCCCTCTCGTCATTTTTTTTAATTCCTCATCGCATTGTATAATAATATTAGAGGCGATTTCAATATGGTGGGTTGGAAATATTAATTAATTATAATTTCACTGAATTCTTGAGCCCCGAATATTCTAAAATCAGCTATGGGTTCATCAAATATAAAATTCATTGTTGCAGCCCGAGACTTGCAGGTTAAAAAAAATTATTTTTAATGATAAATTAATATAGAATCGAAATATAAATTCAAACTTAATAACATATATATATATTTGCGTAGAACGTGATTAACAACTAGTATTAGATAATTCAAACTAAAGAAATCAATTATTTTTAAAAAATATTTTTTAAAATCCATAATAGCCAACTCTCTAACAATGGATATGAATACTGATACCAAATTTTATATATATATATATATATGTATGTATATGTCCATGGACATTCATATGCTTTTCAATGCGTTTAATATTATTAATTGTTATGATTATACACACACATATGTATAAGTTCATGTTATTCAAAACTGATATGATTAAAAATGTGAAAGTTCATATGAAAAGTTCAGCTTGATATTATTATTAATTGTTACTTTATATTATAATGTACTATCAGTCCAAAAATGATTACACGAGTGTCGGTGATAAATATACAAACAGTGTATGGACAATGTTAGAATCAGGATTGTATGAAATGCACCACTTGATTTCAATGCACTTAATATGGTTAGAAATTTGGGAAACATTCAAAGAGCAGACATTGAATGTGACCAAGCGACAAAAATGGAATCCATTTGAATTTGAACGTTAGGATGATCAACTTACCCCTCATGTAATTAATATTTTCTTTTAATAATATATAATTATCTTATATCTAATGAAATTTTATTTAAAATTGATTCGATTTTATTTTTAAAATTATATAAGTAAAATAAACAATATATATATATATATATATATATATTTTAAAAAATAAACATTTTGATTAATGAAAACGGAAGACAAATCAAAACATGATATAAGATAAATAAATAGATATAATATTTTCAAAATAAAAATAGAAAAAATAATGGAAGCAAAATCTAAAATATCTACTCTAAATCCAATGTGAAACAAAGCAATCATAAGGGAATATAAGTTATATAGCCAAGGATATATAGCTCCAGATAAATATTTTTATAAATAAAATTAATAAAACTAGATTTGTTTGTAATCCGACCAAATGCCATGATACCTTTATCAAATTCAAAATAAAAAAAAATGAAACCAACAAATAAGCTACATATGTTAATTATATCCTTTTTTTTCTTGCCAAATTATTCATTGGATTTTTTTTCGTGAAAAAAGTGAATATTATTTATTTGAGTCACAGGATTCTTGCCAATGTTGACCGCTTTTGTTGCCGTGATAAATGCGAAATAATTAAAATTATATATATATAAATATTCAAATTTAAAATTTTCCCGAAGTACATTTTGATTATTTATATAAATATATATATGCCGCTTTCATTTAATACCTCATATTAAAACTTATTAATTGTTATTGGACACGTACGTGTAAATAACCATATCATCATTTAATATGATAAATATATTTAAAATGGCCGTACAAAACTTATACCTGGGAGAACTTGAATGGTTTTAGGAGAGGGCATTGACAAGTGTAAATTGTAATAATAGAGGAGGCCATTTCGGTTCACTTGTACAAAACCGAACCGATCTTAACAGAACGATATATAATCGATTCGATACATAAACCAAACCGGTATGATTTTTCTAAACCGGGTAACTCATTCATTGTCTTTGTTTCTTGGGACAGAGGAGAAACTAGAAAGTCTATCAATGGCGTATATCTTCAACTAAAGAAGATGAAAGCCGTTACAGAGCTTCTTCACCCTACACCGTACAGTCCCATAGTTTTCTCATCTGGGTTTCGTTCCTACGTTGCGGTTTTCGGGTCAAATCAGCAGAGAATGAAGATATCATACCTCAAGGTTTCGAGATTTCCGGCGAAAATCTTGTGGCAGTGAAAAGGGTTTTTCTCCCAAGAATCAACGGTGGTTTTCGGGTCATTCTCCGTGGATTCAGGGACGTTTCCTGCCTCGAGCGTTTTGTTTCATTGTTCCGAAGTCTTCAAATATCGAAATGTAATACACAGGCGGCGAGCTTCTCGGCAGCTTCGAGTTCGGGTAAAACCGAGCTGTGATTATCCGATGAGGTCTCTGATCCAGAAACAATGCTTCTCAGGCTTTGATACAGTTCTAGGGTTTCGAGCTCTCTTTTCTCGATCTTTACTTCAGCTGGCTCGATCGATCCGATCTTCCTATTATCATCCTGCAAATCTGGGTTTTTTCTCCAAGAATGTATCAGATTCTCATGGTAAAAACAGTATACACTTGACCAAAATGCTCAATATGGTTTACATATCTGCAAATGGAAGCCATGGAAGTACAATGAAGAACATGAGCAGACAGAACAAGTTCACTGGGTGCTACTTTCTTGTTTTACTTACCTTCTTGTCCCAATGGAGAAGGTTGCCCTGATGATACAAGTGAGTTTCTACGTACAATGCATAACCATTTCACGTCTTCGTCAAGATCATCAACCGGGTTGATAGGAATATGCCAGTGACCTCTCACCGATTCCTGATTTAAGATTATCTTGTAAGAAAAACCCGTCTTTCCATACAAAAATGGGCATCAATGGCGGCATATTGTTTTACCTGAATCATGACAGAATAAGGCGGTGGCATGTGGAACACAGGTCCAGCCTCAGAAAAGCTGAAGTGCACCTTAGAACAGAGGGAATGAAATGCTTTGATCGGTAAAAAAACCAGTGATCGAGGTGAAAAATCGGAAGAAGAAAAACAAGACATCACGAATCACCGAGAAAAGTATGATTCATGCGAAAGGCGAGATCTTTCACTTACTTGATGCCTTTCTTTCCACTTGGGGAAGAAGTCGTTGCCCAGAAGCTGGAACGTATGGTCTCGCATTTCATCGTTTGTTACGATCAAACACCTGAACTTTATAGCTGCGTATAACCAATACCTGAAGATAAATTTATCATATGCAGAGAAATTGACAAGAATACGTTAAAAATACGTGAATGTGCGTATGTGCATACATACATACGCATGTATTTCCTCACCAATCATCGTTGGATCCGGATGGAGTTGAATACAAAGCATCTGCATTTTGCCACTTCTCGAACATCGCCTTATTGGAAGGTTTCTCCTTCTTAGTCTCCACAACTCTTCTGTTATGCAGAACGACGAGCGGCCATTTCCTAGAAGGAAGCATTTGTCTAATTCCATTCACAACAGCATTCACCTGAAAACAAAAACTCTGCATCAATGGCTAACCGAGAAAATGCCAGGGATGTATACACACACACACACATATATATGTGTGTGTGTATGAACTTGACGAAGAATTCTTTAAGTATACCTTTGAGGGCACGAACCTCTTCTGGCTGTAAAGACCGACATTAGCAGCATCGATCACAGCCTGAAAAGGCCCATAGTAATCCAACCATTTCTGCAAACATTCTCCACCGTGTTTAGAATCCATGTGGAAGATTAGAGCTTATAAAAAAGGGCAGGTGTAAGTATACATCACTACCTGAAATCTTTGAAAGTTTGAGTTTTTATCTCTTTTCCTAGCTAAAGAAGCAACAGACTGAGCAAAATTCTCTGTTTCGGTGGGATCAAGATCGATTATCGAGAGCTTTTCCCCGCACCGTTTACAAAACCCATCATCTCCAATTATTGTATCTGACACCGCCCATTTTCCGGTACCAAGCCAACCATGTCCATGCCAACCTCCACCTCCATTTTTTGCCGCTTCCTCTACTTTTCGCGGGTCCCATTTCCTCTTCCCTACTCTTGATGCCATTCTACTCTCAAACCACTTCCTAATCGTGCCTGCGGTGGATTGCGAGACACTTCTAACGGTTGTTCTTAACTTGTGCAACAGGTAATACACTTTATCGCTCCTACCCGCTTCAATGCAGACCCTCAAAAATGCCTCTAGCTCAGGCTCCTCAGGGTAAACACCGTTACATAACATGTCCTTTTCGACCATTAACGCCTTCTCAACGTCTCCACCATTGCAGAACACAGATAATGCAGGGGCATAAGAACGCAGTCTAGGGTTTATCCCCGTTGATTTCATTCGCTTCACCATCTCGAAGGCCATATCACCATCACCCGTTGCTGCAGCCATTCTAGCAACAGATGTCAATGATGCCTCGTTCATCGGGATATTATCTGAGTTTAGTTTTCCATATATCTCCAAACCTCTTTGGCGAGCATACGTCTTGATCTCTTCGCTCACCACGAATTCATTCTCTTCTTGGCAACGGGTAAACAAATCTTCTTCCTTTTCAGCAAAACCACCATCCAAATTCACAGATTCTGCACCTGAAACGAATCTTGTCTCATCGAAATCTCCATTGTTGACGAAATTATCATGTTTTTCTTTCTTTTTCCCCATAGAAACACTGCCTGAGTCGCCTGTGAAATTCAAAACTCGGACACCTCTTCCACTTTTAGCACGACAAACAACACCTGAAGCCGCAGAAGCACAGAGATACAGTATAACAGTGTAATGGTACTGTTTCAATCTGATTCCTTCTCTTTGAGCCTTGTCGTACAATTTAATAGCACCCATTACATCACCTATCTTCGAACACATATCCAATTCAGCTCTAAACTTAGTTTCCCATTCCTCCACCTTCTTACTCTTACCTCTCTCTCCTCTCGTTTCAGGGGTTTTCTCTATTTCTTCATTAACCTCTGCCATGACATCATTTCTTGATTCCTGAACAGAAAATTCCTCATCTTTAGAGCAAAGACAAGATCTTTCCTCAACCGAAACCTTGAATTCCGCTGGTGCGAGATTTCTTGCTCGGCCATTATCCTTTCCAGTCTTTGTTTCAGCGTTTTGTTTATCCTTACCCTTTGTTCTGTAATGGGTTTGAGCAAAATTCTCACCTTTTCTCTCATTCAAAGACCTTGAAGAAGAAACTTTAGAACATGTTCGTCTCTTCTCCTTCCTGTGAACGTCCTTACGCTCAATCCCGTCATGAGTTTGAGGCAAACATGCGTGGACACTGCAAAGACGAGCTCTATGGACGAGGAATTTGGAGAATTTCGGGTGGAGACTGTGTTTGGGAGGCGAGAAAGTGGGTAGAAAATGACAGAAACACCGAGAAAACGGTGGTGGTTGTGGTTTACTGTGGAGAAGAGAAGGGAAGAGGTGGTGTGCTTCGAGAACTGTGAAGGAGACCATTTGGTTTGCGGCCAATGTTCATGATAATGGCTCTCGGAAAAATATATAATTCGGAATAAATTTCGAATAATCATACTTATATAAAACTTTAATCATAATTACAAATATGTCCCTCAATTACTATGAAATTGATGTTTTGCCGCCATAAGTTCTAACAATCAACAAAATGGCTTCCCTTGTCTTTAATTTCATAGCATTTTATTTTCATTTTAAGCCCTGGAAACTTAAAACTTTCATTGAACACCACAATAGTTTTAAAATTTAAATTGAGGTACACTTCTTTTCTTGTAACAAATTAATGCAGATATGATTAATATAGCAATTAGACTGCATTGATCTTGTTTTCAATCTCAGAAAAGTTTTTTATTTTGTTAATCCGGAAGTTCACCGGGTCTTTGACCCAACTACATCTTCCAAAAGACCGGACAGTCCATGTGAAAAAACTCTCCAACCAGGAATCGAACCACCAACCTCTAAATGCTTTGCACCAACTGTTAACCATTCGTCTTGGGTCAATTTCAGAAAAGTTATGAATATAGTTTCAAAATTTTAGTCATTTTGGTCCATTTGAAATATTATTTGAATAATATATACTTAACTTAGATATAATGACTAATCAATATCATAACTCCAAATCGATAAGTAACATTATATGCCATATGTAAATCAAATTAAATCATCATAGTTTCTAAGGACCCCTAAATATCTCTCGAAATAAAACTTTATCCATATCAAATTGTTAGATATTATGGTAAATTTTGTTTAATCATTGATGACAATGGAATAATGATATTATCCAAAAGTAAGAGTTGTCCCAAAGATAATTAAAAAAAAACTAAATGGGCATGTGCGGAGGATGGATTGTTTTAGGTATTAAAGAGATTAATCATTGAAATAATATCCATATTTAGTAACTAAGATAATCAAATATTTGAATTGGAAATTTAGAATATGATTAACACAAATACCTAACGGTTGAATTATGGGACAGATAGGCAGTGCCACATTGTTATGCCACCATATAAAAATACATATAAATTTGGTCAGTCAAATTAGAAACAAAACAATTTAGAAAAACTAATGTTAATTATTGTAGAGTCTAATGAGACGTAATCCCATTTAAACATTCTCTCTCTCTCTCTCTCTCTCTCTCTCTCCCCGACCACCGAGAAGAGTCAAGCTTTGGGAAGGTTTTTCCTTGTTGAAGCTTTTTGACCCCTTAAATCGGCGACATTTCCTTCGTTTTCGATTCTTCTCGTTCATTTTCTTTGTTGCTGATTCGTTCAAGGGGTTCGATTCCTTTCTCTCTTTTTTTTTTCTGGGTTTTTTTTTGTTTTACCGAGGAGGGACTTTTGATGGGCGACGTGAAACCGGCGATCGTGATGGCAAGCCGAGACAGAGACCGTGAGCTTCTGATTCCGGTTGCTAATTCTGGCGATGCTGACGATGGCGCTGCGGCGAAGCCCTCGTCTTCTTCTTCATCTTCGCATCACTCCGGTCACGAGGTTATAGGTTTTCCCCCTTTTTTTTCCTGATGGTTCCTCCTTTAGGGTTATTCGTTGGTGGTTATGTAATTCGATGAGAATTTGGACTAAGGTTTCGATTGATTTGTTTTGGGTTTTGCACTGAACCCTTAAGCACATGGCCGATTTCGGGACTTTGGTTTACGATTGATGCTAATTTCGGCTCGTTACTTCCCAAATTCGAAGTTTGTTTGCAGTATTTTACCTCCGTTAAGCCGATCATACTAGGGTTTTGGCAACAAAGATCGACCTTTGTTGTGTACCAATGAACTGCATCAGTTTACTGGAAGGCCCTTAAACTATTGAGTGTTGGATGCGAGGCCTTGGATTGACTAGTGAATAGTGATATTTATGAACATATCTTTCAAAGAGCTCAAGTTCAGTGTGTATTTCAACTGCAATGTATCTTGATTGTTCTTGCCTGATAATGATTTATCATATGTGTGTAGACCTTTTACAAGTTAATTAGAAGCTGGGCGTCGAAGAAGTTCATGACTGGATGGTAGGTGCCTCCTTGTCTCTTCGAATGAGATATTCAATTTTCCAGCCTATCACACGATGAAAGCCCGTGCTGCTTTTCTTCGCTGGCGTCAGCGTGTAATAGGTCGAATGCCTGGTTGTAGATTCTGACTTCTATGTCTCTGTGCAGTGTTATCCTGCTTCCGATAGCAATCACATTCTATGTGACTTGGTGGTTCATTCATTTCATGGACGGATTTTTCTCTCCGATATATGCTCAATTAGGAATTGATACTTTCGGTAAGTTTTTTCACATTTCCTTCTATTTCTGTCTGGTTCCCCCATTCCCTCTTGGCGATATGATCAATGATCACTAATTTTCAAGAAAATGTTCTTACTGAGTGTATATATGCTGTCTAAAGCAAGAAAATCAGTGCTACAGCGAAGAGAGAGTGTAGAAATTAGAATATACCTTTTGATGACAGCGCTTTTCTGCATTGATTTATAGGACTTGGCTTTATCACATCCATCACATTCATCTTCTTGGTCGGGGTGTTCATGTCTTCATGGCTGGGAGCATCGGTTCTAAACCTAGGAGAGTGGTTTATCAAGCGGATGCCATTTGTTCGCCACATCTATAATGCCTCCAAGCAAATCAGTACTGCCATATCGCCAGGTATCATTCACTTGTGTATGATCATCAATCTTTTATAACATTCAGTTGAGCCATGATCACGGTTCACGGATGACTCTCATATCCAATTCGGAATATGTTTCAGATCAAAATACTCAGGCCTTCAAGGAAGTCGCTATTATAAGGCATCCACGTGTTGGTGAATACGCCATTGGATTTATCACATCAACTGTTCTACTCCAGGTAACCAAAGCCAAAGGCACTTGACTCAATTCTTTCATCTTTCTCCTGGAAATTGAACCTCGAGGAAACCCTAGATGCGTTTTACGCTGACCCGAGTCTTCTTTCTCGAAACCCAGTTTCCGAAATAACTTGAAAACACTCTTCCCTGCAGAATTATGCAGCGGAGGAGGAACTTTGCTGTGTATACGTTCCCACGAACCACCTCTACATCGGAGATATATTCCTTGTCAATACAAAGGATGTCATAAGACCAAATCTCTCTGTCCGGGAAGGAATAGGTGAGGGATCCACTGATTTTCATTTTGCATGATTTCTAGTCAAAGGTTGGAGATGATTATGATGATATAATGTTGAGAGCCAGTTCATTCAAACCAGAAACACAAACCCTCACAAGTGGATGACTGCCTGATTCTGGATTCAGAACTCGAAAGTCACTTTCATCGAGGATATGATTACGTTCTGTTTCGTGAATGTTCGGTTTGCGTTTATCGTGCAGAGATCGTTGTGTCGGGAGGAATGTCGATGCCTCAGATTCTGTCGACGCTTGATGGGAGAGTAGTAGCACCCGATAGAAGTAGAAGTAGAGTGGAAAGAAACTGATATAGTCAAAAGTCTCTTCATGAACTTCAGATTTCATATAAAAAGATCAAATCTTTTTTGCCTCATTTTGATTTCCAGTTTCGGTTTGATTATGAATTTGATGTTCCAAGTTTTAGATGTCAGAAGATGATGGAAGTGTGTTTGTGAGATCAGTCACTGTCTGTGTAAAACATTGTTTGTTTCTACATTGTAATATACAGCTTCTTATTTTTCATTCATTCATTATAAATATTACACAGTCGAAATTAATTTTTTTAGAAAAAATCTATATAAATATTCAATTTTGTAAAATATTTCAACTTCAACTTTGATAACAATATATTCATTAAAAAATATTCTTAACATAAAAAAATTAATTGAAATTGTAAATTGTTTTCAATGTGAATTGAAATATTAAATTATAAAAATATTAATTTAAAATATTTTTAATATTTAAAATATAATTAAAATTAAGATGGTTATTTGATATATTTTAGAAAGTTAGGATTTTTAAATGAGATTTTGTTTAATAATATATACCATTATTAAGTTAGAAAACTATTTTCAATGGGAATAAATTGACTACCGTCCGATGTAGGGAAGTACACGTGGCGAAATCTTAATGAACTTTTCAAAAGGGCCCAAAAACCCTAGCTCAGAAAATTTTGCTCTGTATAAAAAGGCATGAGCAGAGAGACCTTTACATTACAGTCGTTTCTCACTTCGGTTAGGGTTCTTATTAGCCGCCGAACGGGTTTGTGTTCCCTGTCTACTCGATTTCAATGGTTGATCTGTTTTCTGTGAAAACAGTTTTCTTCTTTGGCTTTTCTGTATGAGATTTTCCGGCAAAGTTTATGTTTTTCTGGAGAAAATGGACGGTGACGATGAAATCAGTGAAAGGTCTCGTTCGTCGTAAAATTGGCCTTCAATGGCGAATTTGCCGACCATCCTGTTATATCACCACCCATATTCTGAGTCCATTCTTCCATAATGTTTTACTCTTTGTTCGTTCCTCGGCCGATGATTAAATTAACAAAAGACAAGCATATGTCCGAATCAATCCATGTTGATAAAGCCTAATCTTCTCTATGAGGCCGATTCTTTTTTCATATCTTTCATTCAAGTTTTAAACTTTTTGTCATTAAAAATCAATTCTTGTGGGTTTATCAAATTGATTACAGTGTTGGAATGAGAAGGGTCAAGTGATGATTTAATTACGCATAGTTCAGATGATAAAATCTCCATGATTAATCATATTACTTAGTCTTTCGCTCCTATCTGATGACCCTTCTTTCTCCAATTCTTCTTGATCTTGTTTCTTCTGGTGTGTGATACGTTTGATTCCAAGATGTAATCAATATGGGTTCATAGTCAAAGACGTGGGAACCTTGTCGGAAAAGCTAGTCAGGTGTTGCGCATCGGAAGCTTGGCCTCCGCTCCTTCTACACATCTTTCAGTAACACCAGAATCATAGAATTTAGTGAGACGAGATGACATTCTTTAACCTTTAATAAGAACTCCTGTGTTTCTTTGAGTGGCTGAGTTTCCCTATACACGCTACAAATTTGAAGTTAAACCACGAGTTTCCGGTCTTGGAGCCTACATGTTTAAGGAAAGGTAGGTCAAGAACTCCTTGTTTATCCACGTTCAGAGGAAAAGATACCCCAACCCGCAAGGTATTGGTAAGGTGTCTTCTGTAAGGGTTTGTTTACAGGAGAATTCTCTTCCCATTTTATGATCAATATTTCCTTGTCTTAGAGAAGGAAAACGAGCGAGAGGGCAACTTGTATGATGATAACTCCATTGTGTCACCTTCCTTTGCTACTACCTGTCTGTGCAAGTTCCTGAAATACTTTGATCTGAAAATATTGGATCAGAAATCTTTTCTCAAACAAGCAATATCTTATCATCCTTCACCAGAAGATGGAGTCAGAAGAGTAGTTAACAGCACAAGAAACGGCAGATAAATCGAGTGGTTGCATCACCAAGACCATGTTCTATCATGTACACAATTTCAGGCCATACCAAAACCCCTTGGAAGCTTGAAATAATCCATCGGACTTGAGATTTCAGAAAATCATTGTAGGAAAACCAATGAAGCTATTGATGCTGAATTCGCCTCTTAGCAATCATCTGTCCGGAGCATTTATGGCTCTGGTATGAAATGACGAAATGCCAACACAGGTTTCGCCACCGGCACCAACCCATTTCTCCCCTCTTGTCGCCCCCCATCTCGGCCTCCACTGCTTCTACCGCAGTCGGGTTCCACCGCCGATGCAGAAGTGTGTTTTTACGGTCCCCGTTCAATGGACTCGGGAGGAGATGGAGGATAATGGGTTGTTTCTGAAAAATCTTGAATAGGAATCAGATATTTGCAGGGATAGTGGAGGAGATGGCAGGTGAAGAAGACTCGTCATCATCATCACGACTATTGAAAGTTTCAATCTTTCTCCCCGAAAATGACAAATTTTTTTCTTCTTTTGTTTCCCTTTTGTTCAATTTGTAGCTTAGTTGATTCAAGGTACTCTAATCTTTGCTTTGCTTGTTCCATTAGTCATGCGAGAGATGAGTGCCCCACTCCACCATGTTTCAACAACCATTGAACTAATAATATCTTTTATGTTTTGTATTAGATGCTAATCTTTCATTTACTTTTAGATTTAATCTATTCATATTGTTTCTTCTTTTACAGATTATTACACACCAAAGTGAAAGGGGCAAAAATTTTGGGTGCGAATAATAGAATTAAGGAAAAAGGTTGGTCTTTTCCTTTTGCATTTTTCTATTGATCACAAGAGGTCAATGGATAACAAAGATTTCAGATTACATGAGACATCAAGGCGAATCCAATAGAGGGAGAGGGAGACGGCGTCCAGTCCATGGTTTTTTTTTTGGCAGTTTTAAGCTTTCTGTGAAGGATTCCACAAAAGTGAAAACCTTCCCTTTCTCCCTCGTTGTCCCAAGAAAGCTCTAATCTTCAATCTTTAATCTCTCTCTCTCTCTCGGCGGGTCGGTCAATGTTGAAGCTTTGGAGATGGTACCAGCGATGCCTCGCGGTTCATCCGGTGAAAACCCAGGTCATCAGTTCCGGTTTTCTATGGGGCATTGGCGATATCACCGCTCAGTACATCACTCACTCCACCGCTCAACGCCGTCTTCATCGTATTCCGGTGAGTCATCATCGATTCCCGTATCGATTTCACTCCATGGGTCTGTTTCTGAGAGCTCCTGTCCAGTTGAATCGGGTCTCCCTATTCGATTTCCGGGTTTTTACAGTTTGATTCATTGAATCCCTGTTGATTTCTACATCTGGGTATCTCCAGATTTCGCGAAATTTCTCACCTTGTAGTTTATGTCGATAGGTTTCTTGGGTGGGCTTTGGCGAATGCGTTGATATTTGGAAGGACTGGTTTTAAACCCTAATGCTGTTTTGACAATCAATAACCAGTGAGCTTTTTAGCAGCTCAATGGCGATGGCGTTTTTGGCTTAGACATAGTTTACTGCTCTTGTTGTTTCCCATTCTTTCTTCAAGAATTTTCTTCTGTTTGCGTGCTAGTTTGCCTGTTTGGAGTCTGGGATCGAATTCAGTGGTGTAGAGGCATTGGAATGTTGGGAGTATCAATTCCTTGGAATCTTGTTTGCTATGGAGAGATTAGAGAATCCTAGAACTAAGGAATCAAGAACATGTAGAACATCTGGCATCACCTCACATGTTAAATTCATATTCTTGGTCGATGATTCAGAAACAATTTTTGATCCGCGATGTGTTATATAATCAGTCAAGAGTCATTGATTTCATCGTCTCGGGACGAAAACCTCTTGCATTTCCTGATGGCTGCATCGCCCTAAAAAGATCGCTTTGGTACCATGAAAGAACGTTTTCCATTGCAGCTTTCGGTTTCTCTTTTCGCCAGTTCGGACATTTGAGCAAACCCTGAAAATGGTTTTTTGTTTTTTGAAAAGTCCCAACTTTCATTTGGTCATTTGATGTTTTTCTGTTTGCCCTCGAGATTTGTAAGAAACATATTTTGAGTTTATTGAATGTTGGTTTGAGTTCTAGTTATATGTCGGGAGGAGATACTGCTTATACGTCGAGATGAACATTAATCTGTGTTTCCGTATATCAGAACGCGGATAAAGATACAGATGCAGATGCGGAATTCAAGGTTAACTGGAAGCGGGTCGCCATCACAAGCATGTTTGGGTTCGGTTTTGTAGGACCGATTGGCCACTTCTGGTTGGTTTACCTCATCCTCTTTCTCCATGTCGCTTATCCCGAGAGTATTCTGTCTTTTTCTTGCTTCATTCCACGACACTGAGACTCGAGTTCCCGATAAAAATGCATTGTTCAAGACACTAGTCTCGAGTATTCTGTCTCGAATCCCCTTCTGTGTTTTTTTCGCAGGTACGAAGGATTGGACAGATTCATTAAACTAAGGCTTCTATACGAACCGAAGACAGCACGGTTTGTGGCTGCGAAAGTCGCGATGGACGGCCTTATATTCGGACCCTTTGATCTACTAGTGTTCTTTACGTACATGGGATTCGCCACGGGAAAGAACCCGACCGAAGTGAAAGAAGGATTGAAGAGGGATTTCCTACCGGCGTTGGTTCTTGAAGGCGGGGCTTGGCCTCTGCTTCAGATTGCGAATTTCCGATACGTACCCGTGAGGTACCAGCTGCTTTACGTCAATATCTTCTGCTTGCTGGACAGCGCTTTTCTCTCGTGGGTCGAGCAGCAGAAAGACGCGGCTTGGAAGCAGTGGTTCACGTCTTCCTTCGAGACGTTGAAAGACCGAGGAGGCCAACGCGGGGTATGATTTTTTTTTTTTTTTTTTTTTTGCAAATTCGTGTTTTTACAGCAAATGACAAACAGGAAGACGGAAAGTGTTTTAAACTGATTGTCTTTCCAATGATGAATCTTTTTCATGAAGCCGCCGTAAGCTTTTCCCTGGTTAAGAAAGGTGATACTTTTTATCAGAAGTAGAGACAATGCCGGTTTCATGGTCTGAATCCGAATCCCCCATGGTTTCTTCTTCTGCTTTTGCTCAGAACCGATTCTGATGCTGGCATCTATCTGATAACCGGGTTCCTTCCAGACATAACCGGAACCGAATTGTCTGGAAAAGATTTTGCTTCTGATATGATTTGGCAAGGTCTCGCGCCATATAAGAACTCGAAAGGCGTGGACTTTTGATTTTTTTTTTAAAAAAAAAGAGGAGCTTTTTTGTTTGTCAATGGAGTCATTACATACAGTTTGAAGCATTTATATACATACATACGTACATACACATCACAGGACAGGTTCTTGATGATCATCACAAAGAGAAATCAGAAACCTCAACAATTGGCATCAACATTACAGCTTCAATACAAAAAGAATAAAAGAATGATCAAACTCAGAATCCTCGGCCTCAATATCCACAATACAAACAAAAAAACCCCAGAAATCACCTTCTTATATCGTACGTATGTATCAATTAGAATTACGAAGCATTTCCTCGAATCTTTACAGTTAAAAACCTGCAATCCACCGGTCTTTTTCCTTTGAATTTGGCTAAGAAGATGGTCCACTGTAGCCATGGCCGGCTTTCCTGATCTTCCCCATCTCCATTTCCCGAGTAGTTTGGGCCTCGCTGCTCGAACCCGACGGGTAAATCCCGTACTCGCTGGTCGGGTTACTGTACTCGCTGCTTGCCCCGTACTCTTGCGTCCCCAACGCCATTTTCCTGAACTTCTTCATGTCCTCGTTGTATTGGTTCGTGTCATAGTCTGTGCTTTCTCCGTATGAGCTGTACACCGTGCTGTGACCCGGCCTTATCCCTTCGTTCAGATCCGATAAAGATACATTCCCTTCGAGCGCCCGAACAATCTGCTCAGGTTTACAAACACAGAAATTGACACTATCGTCAGATTTGTTCCCAGGTTATGATCTTCTTACTCGATGAGAAGTCGTGGCTAATGATGATATCCGCGGAAAAAAAAGGGTCAAAGGGTCGGAAATTAGGTTACCTGACTCATGCGAGGTCTACGACGAGCGGAATGGCGAACGCATGCAGCAGCACAGGCCACCATCCGAGCCATCTCCTCGTCATCGTACTCATTGTTCAGCTTTGGATCAGCTAAACCGTCGAACTTTCCTTCCTCACCCGCTCGGCTAAGCAAAGGCCGTGCCTTTTCTCAATTCACGGGTAGGTTTAGGGTTTAGGAGATACCCCAGAAGATTGGTTGGTAATAAAAATCGAGTAAAAAAAAGCGGGTAATGCGAAACGGGAAACACGAGCAAATATCACTCACCCAGTCCACCAAACTGTCATCTGTAAAGGCATTGTCCGAATCAACAGGACGGCGGCCAGTTATTAGTTCCAAGAGCACCACACCGAAGGAGAAAACGTCGGACTTTTCCGTGAGTTTCCCGCTCGAAGCGTATTCTGGAGCCAAATACCTGAATCCGCATCCGAGTTTATAGAGATTAGAGAACGATAAAGATCTGGCCAGTTGGAAAAGACTTTCAAGATGATCTTCTTACCCGAAAGTCCCCATCACTCGGGTAGACACATGAGTGTTGGTATCGGAAGCGATTTTTGCAAGACCGAAATCAGCAACCTGATACGTAGAAACGACTTTGAGTAACATAAACATGCAAACAAGAACGGAAACAACACGAGGCCATATATTTATATAACCTTAGCCTCAAACTTGAAATCCAATAGTATGTTAGCCGCCTTGATATCACGGTGAATGATTTTAGGGTTACCTGAAAACAAAACAGTGTACACTTCCATTTAGTTATCTTGCAATACTAGTCTCTGTCTAATGCACATATATAATATAAGTGTAAACCATTCACATACACATACACACACACACACACATATATATATATATGTATACTTACAATCTTCATGGAGATATGAAAGCCCTTTGGCAGCTCCAAGAGCAATCTTCAATCTGGTGCCCCAATCCATGGCCGGGCGTCCCTTCCCTGTCAAAAGAAAGAATTCAAAGAAAGGCATAAAAGGTAAGATCTATGGCTGAGGGGAAGAAAACTCGAATTGGATATCATAGATAACCCTTTTAATTTCAGGTACCATAGATAACCGAAAAATGATCTCGGATATCTGAAACTTTGGATACCTGACCAAAACAGATTCGAAAAAGGGTAATATCTCATGCGACCCGAAGGATTTAGGCTCGGTCTAGGGTTAGGATAACCTAAAAATCTCAGGTACCGGATCCGTAATTCAGACGAACTATGAAAAACTCGTCTCACCGTGCAGGTGAAACTCCAAGGTGTTGTTGGGAACGAACTCGTAGACGAGCATCCTTTGATGTCCCGTGATGCAATAGCCGACGAGCGAAACCAAATGCTTGTGATGAACACGACTTATGATCTCCACCTCTGCCTGAAACTCCCTCTCTCCCTGACCACTCCCGGCTTTCAACTGCTTCACAGCCACTTCCTTCCCGTTAGGCAACAAGCCCTTGTGCACGTACCCGAACCCGCCTTGTCCGAGCAGATTCGCCTCCGAGAATCCGTTGGTCGCCCTCGCAAGTTCCTCGTACGTGAACGTGCTCTTTGAGAAACCCAGTACGAGTGCCGGTGGAGGAGGAGGAGGGGGAAGGATCGGATTGTCTGGTCCCGAGAAGTTGGAGCCAGAGCCACCGCTGCTGCTCATGACAGGAGCCAGGGGCGGGGGCGGCGGAGGGGTCGGAGGCTTCGCCGGCGCTGAAGTCAACACGTGGTCGGACGGTGGAGGTGCGTTCTGTTGCTGCCAGTACTGCGGCCGCTGATGACCGTAAGGCCCATCTGAGAGAAGCAAGAACAGGAATTGCAGGGATTAAACGAGAACTGAGATCATGTCTGAATCTGAAACATCACAACCCTGGAGCTAAACAAAACAAGATCGATTATAATATCCAACGAATTTGACCATTTCTGAAAAAGAACACTTGCGCAGATCTGAAATTCCAAGTCAGAGACATGCAAACAAAGATGAAACTGAAGCGAATCTGAAAGACAAATACAAATCTGGATAACAGAACTAGCATGCAAAAAAAGCAATATTCATAGAGATAAATCAAGATAATCACAGTAATTCATCCAAAGATCCATTTCTTTTCCTGATAAAGTTCTTACCTTTAGGAGGTGGCGGCGGAACGTAGTAACCAGCTTCATCGTCTCTTCTTCTACGTTTCTTCTTACAACAGAGAAACAACAGAGTCAACACCACGAGCAGGGCAACTCCAGCGATCACAATCCCAGCCACCACTCCCGATGATATCGCAGCGGAATCCGACGGAGGAGACGGCGAAGAATCCGCCGGACCAGACGGTGTCCGAGGCGGAGAGCTTCCACTCGAGGGACTCGACGGCGGGCTCCGAGTCTCCGGCGGTGACGGTGTGTTCGGAGACGGAGGAGACGGAGTGACTGGCGTGGGAGTCGAATCCGGAGGCGGAGAGGATGCCGGTGGAGAAGGTGTCGGCGGCGGCGGTGCGGTGGTGTTGGTGTCTGGTGGCGGAGGAGATGGAGGGGGGGTGGCGGTGGGAGGCGGGTGGAGTTGTGGAGTTCGTGGGAGGAGACGGCGGAGCTGGTGCCGGAGTAGCTCCCGGAGACGGCGCAGCGGACATTTTCCGATCTAATCAATTGCAACAAATCGAATCTCTCTGGCCAGAGAAATCGCACGAATAAAATGAGGGGGAGAGAGAGATGGAATGTTAAAAAGCAAAGGGAAGGCAAGGGAGGGAGTGATCTGGTGCTTCTGCGAGGTTGTCTGTGAGTGGGGTCCACACGTCATCTCCAATTTTTTCACATTGTTCTTACTGTGTATTTTTTGGACAAATTCGTATATTATATGTATGGGTATATTTAAATAAATTCCAGGAAACTTTTATCGCAATATGTAAAAAATATTCGATCTCATATTTTTTGGACGTAATTGAATCTGTTTGATGCACATAAATATGACGTATATGAATTTGTAATTATTTTTTTAAAAAAAAGTAATTATAATTATTGTAAAAGAAAAATGTGGATGTTTTGTTGCTCCGAAGCTACGGAACCAGCTGGATGGCACCATCGAAAATTCATGGACACTTTTCCACATTGACATTTCCTCTAATTCTTGTACCCAACCCACACACACACAACTACACAGAGTATATATATGTATATGTATGTGTGTGTATATATGTATATATAACGTTTGGACCTTGATGGAACTAGATATATAATTTGTAACTATCCAAAAACTGATTTTCCGTTTATTTTTTGATTAGAAATACGGGTCTATATATTAATAGCTTTCACAAAAAGAGTTAATAATGTGGTCATTAATATTATTTCGTGAAAAAACGGTAATTGATTATTAGGAGAACAATTATTTGGTAGGTGTAGGTTCAATTCAAGACCCCATAAAAGAATTTATCATTATTATTATTATTATTATTATGTCTTGAGAAAGTAATAATATAATAATAATATATGATTAAACGCATATAGATCGTTAAGAAAAATAAAAATATTTTTAGTGGCCTAAAAATAATATAGTTTGACAACCAAAAGCTGCGTAATTGGCGCTGTTAAATTTGATCGTTAATCTGAATAAATAATTTGTTTGCTAAACCATAACCAATTTTAATGAAGATGATTATGGGGCCCATCATGTCATGTGTACAGTAATTGGGAACCTAGACAGGTTATGATAATCTAATATATTAAAATTATATAGAGTTCGACGTTTTTTAATTCACGATGGCAAGTACTTATTTTTATTTATATAATCTAAATTTGAAATATAAAAAAATCTATACTAATTTAAATTAATATTAACTTTTTTTTTTACAACCAAGATGTTTACTCCGAATCTGCGTCTCGACTACATCCATTTTAAGTTCGGAATCAATCTTTCTATATAGATCATTTTTGTCCAAAAATTACATCTTTTACCATCCGTGAGATCGAATTCAGAACTTTAAAGATGAATCTGTGAGCGCTCGACCACTAGACCACCAACTGTTGGATAAATTGATATTAACTTGTTTTTTTAACATCTATAATCATAACTAAATATATACTAACATCATCAAATTTGGAATTAGTAATAAACCAATAAAATCTAAAATGTATTTGTTTGGAAAAATCATTTATGATCTATTAAAAACACACAAATTATGTGTCGCAATCAAAGTTATATGTCGGTTTTTATATTTTTGGAATTTAAATTCATATAGTTGATGGAAAAAAATAGATAAAACTGAAGACTTAGAAAGTTGAGGCCAATTAAAAAATTTAAAAATTTCCAAGATTTGTTTTTAAAAATAAAATTTGTCGAGTCTTGCGCTAAAACACGGTTTTTGGAAGGAAAAAAATGTCGTCCTACCACATGGGGATGGGGACCTAATTTAATAAAATTTATGCACATGATTAGTGGCATGACATTCGCTTTCTCTAACAAGAAAATATTCTCTTATTTTATTTCAAATTTCGTTGTCAAACAATCCCACTTATCCACGAATTCCTTCGTTGTCAATATTGGCAAAGTCGTATTTATATGGATTATACAAATATACCGTATTTCGTTATAATAATATAATACCAAATAATCTTTATTTATCACCGCCGAGGTTTCCTGAAAATGCATGGCAAATCTTATTCTATAAACGCGTACGTACGTAAACCCCATGCAAATCTATTTATTTTTTTGTATACATTAAATACATTAAATTCCTTGCATGTAAATGAGCCGCGGGGAAGGGTCTAGATTGAGCCTTTCCAGCCAAATTCGAACCACTGCATATATTTATATAATTTACAAATACTATTTTGTCATATACTTATGCATTTGAAAAGAAAATAGAGATAATAATAAAATATATAAAATATCACAAATCAATGTATATATATATATTATTTTGGTAATTTTCAATAACGTCTCGTCATAAACAATATTGTATGAATCTCATCATTTGTGGGATAATGCAAACTCTTTTATTTATTAATGGTTTTAATTTATAGAATTATACGGCAATCCAGTAGAATCTCTATATTATGCCATACTGCATAAAAGTTAAGCTAATCAAATCAATTTATATTAAATTGGGCTAAACTCATCTAAATCGATGTATTACACACTCTAATATCCGACATTTGGTAAAAAAATAGAATCCAATTCTAAGGTGGATTGTGAGTAAATAAAAAATATCCTTTCACATATATTTTTCTTTTTGGCTATAATGTGATTTTTTTATTCGTGTGAACTCCATCTGCAATCTTTTGGACACATCAACTCACATATGTGAAAGATAAATCAATTGTAATTGACAGACTACAAACGAGTGGAGAAAGAATTGAACTTTTAATCTCTCGTATGAAGGACAAAATCTTTACCAACTCATATGGGGATTTAAAAACAATGATTCTATTAATTGGTGGCGTAGTGGTTGAGAGATGACAAAGTCATCTCGAGGTCATTGGGTTCAATTCTATAAGGTAATATGTATATCTGGAGATAATATCAAATCCCACGATTGTAGCTTTCCTTGTAGAAAGACATTATTGACGTCTAATTGTCGGATGGACCATTTGCGGGAAATTGCAAGACTGAGAATGAGGCGAATGGTAGCTGGTTTAACCACAGGACTAAAAGTCTCGTGATAGTCAATTCCCGATCTTTGATGAAAGCCTTTAGCCACAAGCCTCGCCTTGAACCGATCAACCGAGCCACCAGGATGATGCTTCACCCAAAAAACCCACTTACATCCTACCAAATTCATCGCGTCATGTGGTGGTACAAGATCCCATGTTCTGTTTCGAACTAGGGCGTTGATTTCTTCGCACATAGCGTTGCGTCATTCCGATTGTTTTAATGCTTGAACAGCTGTGGAGGGAATGTCGGTCTTTGAATATGAAACAATGAGAGCAAACTTGGGATTAGGCTTAATAATATTAGCTTTGCGTCGCGTGATCATCGGGTGAGCATTTGTCGAGGTCAACGGAGCTGGAGTTGGAGCTAGAGTTGGTAGATGTTGGTGGACATCAGGATCATGCGCAGGTGAGGCTGGTGAATCCGGATTCGAGATAGTCGGAGTGTCCGAAACATCAGAGGAATCCGCTGGTGTTGACTCGAGCCAGTCGATGTTTCCGTAATTCTTTCGTCAGTTTCCGGTGTAGGATCATCACTCGAGGACGTCACTAGGTGGATTCGATGAATGGTGGTATGTAAGGAGTGATGAATCGAGCAAGATGGCTGGTGGACAAGGTAGCAAACGATGGATTGGCTGTCGTGACACCATCGGTGGTGACGGTGGCTGGTGGAACAACTCCTGTGTCGGAGATGAAGTCATCGAGGTTATGACCCTCGAGGAAGGCTCGAACTTGGACACTCCAAGTGAAGTAGTTCGACAAGGATAGCTTTGTAACACTTGACATGTTACACGCAATTAGGGTCTTC
>NW_010971390.1:159607-183360 GCF_000463585.1 Tarenaya hassleriana | reverse complement strand
TGCTCGGCTTGAGGAGTGTTGGTGGTATGGGCTGCCATGGCTTCTCAGATTGGATCGAGCGTGTGTTAACACCTTGTGCTCTGATACCATATAAGGGTTGAAGAAGAGATTTTGTAATTGTGTAAAGCGGCACACTTTCATATTATATTGCTAGAGTTTATATACAAACATTGGAGTTAGGGATGGAACCCTAATGAAACAAAGGAAAGCTACAATCGTGGGATTTGATATTATCTCCAGATATACATATTGCTTTATAAATTCTACTAGTGGGGAGGAGGTGGTACATTTAATCGTGTGACTACAAGCTAAATAGCTAATGCAGTGATTATAAAAAAAGCAACCATGACATAAACTTGAAGCTTAAGTTAGTGAAAAGTAGGGTTGGGCGTTCCGGTTCGGTTCTTCATAACCGGACCGAACCGAACCGTTAAAACGGTATTTTTTCCGATCCGAAACCGTTATTATTTCCCGAACGGTACCATTTTTAGAGAACCGAATTTTTCTAGAACCGAACCGAACTGAACCGAACTTTAAAAATCCCGAAAAACCGAATATTTTTAAAGAAAATCTATCATTTTTTAATAAAATCCGGAACCGAACCGAACCGAACCGATACCGAAACCGAACCGAACCGAATACAATAAAAAAACCCGATTGGTACCTATTTTGTAAAACCGAAAGAACCGAACCGATTAATTCCGTCCCAAACCCGAACCGTTTTCCGAAACGCCACCACCAGTGGAAAGAGCATGTGATGGATTCCATCTTCACTGGCGGTCTAGATTGAGCCTTTCCAGCCAAATTCGAACCACTGCATATATTTATATAATTTACAAATACTATTTTGTCATATACTTATGCATTTGAAAAGAAAATAGAGATAATAATAAAATATATAAAATATCACAAATCAATGACATAAGAAAAATATGGGACGGCCAAAAGCACGATGTTCATGTGAATTACCATAAAAAAAAAGGTAGCTAAACAAAATCAACGGAATACAAAAATTAAACGACGAAAGATAACAGATCATACAAAAAATAAATGTGTATTTAAAATTCATTACCATAAGAAAATTTCCAATTTTGATGTCACATAGTTTATTATTCTGATTTGTAATTATTTCGTGTGATGATAATTTTGGTCCACCAGCCCGCAGAGGGTAAACCGGTAATTTCAAACGTACGGAAACCATTTTGAGAACCGAACCGAACGAGAGGGGGGAAATCCTTTGAAACCCATATTTTTTTTTGTCTGAAAAGGAAGGGTTTTTTTTCCATGGGTGTTGAAGGAGGTCCGAAGATGAACAGAGGAGGAGATCAACGGCTGAGATTGGCCAGACCCACCACAATCCACGGCCGTGCTCAGTCCGGCGACCTCCTGGGCTTGCGTAGGATGCTTAAAGACAGCCCTTCTCTTCTCAACGAGCGTAATCCCTTTGTGAAATCTCTCGCATTCGCTGCATTTCTCGAAGTTCCTTTCCTCCTGGGTTTGTTTAAACATCTATCCTGTGGATTGCTCGGCGTGAAATGGGAATCCGAAAAGTTTGGTTTTTGTGGTTTGTTTTGTCGAATTTGTAACGATTCGAGCTTAGGGTTGGGTTAGAATCGGGTAATTTGTCTTTGGTGTAGCTTGAGGTTTGGAAACTGGTCGTAAAGCTTGAGTTTTCCGGCAATGTGAATCGCATGCTTTCAGAAATGATTCTGACTTATAGATATGGCGTGTTGTAGAAATCCATCTGGAAAATTTCCTGTCCAGATTCTTGGTTTCCCGTAGATTCTGCCTGAATTTGAGAGAAACCATATCTATGTGCTCAGTAAAGCATTCTGTTGGCAAGAGTTTTGTCCTTTTCACTATGTTTGCTGCAACTGGTTTGATTTGAATGCAGACGTCTCCAGACACCGTTTCATGTTTCTGCCTGTAATGGCGAGGTCGATATATCGTCAAGTATTTCGCTTGATTGACCGATGTTCTTCAGTATGGTGAAGCTCCATTGGACATGGCAGCCAAGAACTGATGCAATGAAGCTGCAAACCTGCTTCTTGTCCATGGATTTGGTGCTCTTGTCAAGCCAAACCAAGTGTATGTTCCCTTTTCTTTGTTTATATCTTCCTTTTTTTCAGTACACGAGTTTCGGTTTTAGATGTTGAGCTTAAGAAGAGAATAATCGATGCATAAGCCTCTTTGGATCGGTTTCTTTTGCACAGAACGGTATGACACCGTTACACCTTGCTGTTTGGTACTCAGTAAGCTCCCAAAGGCATCTCAACTGTTGAAACACTGCTCGAGAAAATGCTGATTGAAGTGCAAAAGGCAATGCACGTTCTCTCTCTCGATGATTTTGGTGGTTGTCTTTTTTTAGTTACTTTTGAAGTCTAGAGAGAATTCGGAAAAAAAATGGAATATGAAATGTTCTGTGTTGTATTGATTCAAATGTAATTAAGGGTGTTTATACAACTTCGATATGTTATACCGAACCAAACCAAGTTTTACAGGATTAAACCGGTTATCTTCTCTACTAGTTACCTATATACTTGAGAGTGATGACCTTGGGATTTCTCATTTGCAGGAAGCTATGAGTCCATTAGACCATCTACCTCAAGGACCAGGAAGTAACAAATTGAGAGAAAGAAAAACGAGCCATAGTAGCTTGTGGTGAGACAAAATCTAAAATGCATCTACTTGAGAACGAGTTATCGAATATTGTCGGGTTAAGTGAGTTGAAGGTGCATCCACATCAGGAAATGGGCTAAAGGGATGATTTTACACAAGAAAAACAGTAGAGCTCTAGGGCTAAAACCATGGTAAAAAAAACTCGAGTTCTAGGAAAGTTGCTTCACATGGTTGGACTTTTACCGACCGATAAGGTAACAGAAGTGCGACGCACAGATTTGGTCGGTGAATTTGTCCGTCACACAGGGACAAAGACCAGGAAAAAGGTGACAATTTCATTCAGACAAATTATCCAGAGAGATTAGCTTGAAGAAAACTGAATCTTTACGCTTGTAAACAGATCCAAGAAGCCGAAGGAGGGATAATGTTTATGGATGAAGCATACCGGTAAATCCCCCATGCGGAAGGCAAGGTGATGACACAGACTATGGTCTAGAAGCCCTAGAAGAGATAATGTTGTTAATGGACACGGGGGAAAGTGAGCAAATGTAACGAGTGATTGCATCAAACGAGGGGTTCTGCAGAAGGGTCTCGATGACTTCAGCTCCAAGGAACTGGCGAAGCTACTGCACATGAAGATGAACAACCAGACTGAAGCAAACCCAGTTCATGGTTTCACTGGAGGATATAGAGCTGATCTTCGGGAATTCTGCAGGAGGGCCTCTAGTTATGTTCCTCCTCCACCCTCAGGAATCTTGTGAAGAGACTCGAGAGAGGTTTGGTTTTTAAGATAATGGTCTCATCATCTCTTTGGTGATGACATTATATCATATTCTTTGTTCTTTGTCTGAAACGTTTTTTGGTAGCGAGCAATATTGTTTTGGTACTTTTCTATCCAAATGTTGCTAATTATCGAGAATATATATATATATATATATATATATATATATGTATATATATAATGTATGTTGGAAGTCTCAAATCCCTTCAATTATATGCATGCTTCTTCCCTCTATGTATCCTAGTATAATCAGTGATCCACTTTTTGGGAGTTAGTTTTTGAGATAAATCTCCTAATTTATATAAAGTTTTGTATTATTTTCTGTAAAATCTTTATTTTAAATTTATATTATTTTAATGTAGTGTGTATATATATATTCGTTTCTTTAGGATTTTTATATATTGGATCTTAATGTATATAAAATTGGTAAAATTGATCGATCAAAAATAGACTTTTGCGGATTCAACAATCTTACTCCATTCTCCAAAAGTAGATGTAAAGCAAAGATACTCCCCCTTGTGTTTTTTAAGAAAAATAAAAGTCGAATAAAAAAATTCAATAAATTAAAAGAAGACGTAATGAACATGCATTATATAAAAAATACCCTTAATTTGTTATTTCTACTTCAACACCTATCTTTGTGATCATGTGACCAATGTAACCGAAATATAGTGTGGTCACATTTTGATTTTATCGATTATAACGTTAAATTTATGGTGATCACACTAATTCATTATGTTCATACCTTGTATATCTTACTAATCATTTGATTAAAATATCATAAATTTAACGTTATGAACAATGAGATCAATATGTAACCACACTATATTTCGGTCACATTTGTCACATGGTCACAAAGGTAGATCTTGAAGTATAAATAGCAAAGTAAGGATATTTTTGATAATGGCCCTAATGAACAGGTAACTATAAACTCTAGAACACATTTACTTATTGATATTCTATTATAAGATTTCTTTCTTATCCAAAACATCAAATGAACACTGATGATTGTATATTCCGAATTTTTTTTTTTTTAAAAAAAAGAGATTTTATCAAATAAAAGCCGAAGCAAAAGTAATTTTAACTTGGCTTTTTCAAAATTTTTAATCAACCAAATCGAAATCCTATTTTTCTATCTTTTGTATTATAGATAACATGTCTGTTTTGGGAGATATTAATTAATTTATATGATTCGGATTTACAATAATGTATTAATGTTGCAATTTTCATGTATATAATATTATGTGTGAAATTTTAAATCCTCGTGGCATCCAAGGAAGTGAACAAACGGACAGAACGGAGCGTCTCAAGACCAAAAAGGTAACCATCCAAAGATGAAAACAATCATGGTGACAGATTGTTAATTGTTATTAATTAGTCATTATTAACAAAAGTGATTAGTCGAATTTGATTAAGACTCTGTTTGCTTTCATTTATAACAAAAATTTTTAAATGTTTGAAAAAAAAGAAAAACTTCTGTCAATTAATTAATAACTAAATGTAGTTTCCCCAAAAAATGTATGTTTCAAAATAACAATAGCTTGTATCCTCATATATTACCGGTTCTTTCTTTTTTGTTAATTAACTAATAATTAAACAATAATTAAGGCGCCATTTTAGACCATGTTTGTCGTCCGGTTTAGGCTTGTATTAAGTTAAACCAAGTTTTAATCTTTTATATATAGAGAGAGAAAAAAGGTTTAAACATAGGATTTTATTCTTCATCCATATGTTCAATTCCATATAATATATATTTATACACACACACACACATATATATATATATATATATCCTTCCACAATCCACATCACTTGTTGGTAGAGGCAAAAGCTTTACGTAGACAAACCACCAAACTCCAAGAAGAAGACAGAAACAATAAGAGAAATCTATCTCTCTCAATCTACAAAGAAGAAGAAGAAGAAGGGAAGATGGTGTTTAGAAGCTCCATAACCAACACAAGAAGGTTCTTCCAAAAAACCCTAGAAAACTTCAAGTCATTCTTCTCCAATGGCTACCAAAAACTACCCAAAAGCCCTAACGACACCTCCATTACTACTAAACCATGCAAAGACCTCACATTCTACAACAACAACAGCAAAGCCCATAACCCAAACATCATCATCCCATCATCACCATCACCGCCATCATCATCATCGTCATTGCGCAATAAGCAGCTTCTTGCAAAACCCAGAACTCCTGCAACTCCCAAGCAACAGGGAAGACCAGACCATGAACAGAAAACACTCTACTCCAAACCCAAGATTCAGATCGTTCGAGAGAAGCTGAAGGAGTTAGAGACAGTGATCGGTGTAATGACCGATACAGATCATGTTTCAGATGTTCAAGAGTTTCTGCATTACTATTCTCGTCTGCGTTGTCCTGCTTATATCGATATCGTCGAACAGTTCTTCATGGAGATGTACTCTGAGTTCTTCTTGGTCCCCCAGCTCGAGCCGCCGATAACCGCCGTCCATTCACGGCGGAGGAAGACGGTGGTTGGATCGAGCCGCCGTTAAAAACTCTAATTGCGAGTTTAGTTCTGTGTAACGACTCTCTCTCATGATTGATTAGTTTTTCTTGCTGATTAGAGAGTTTGACATGGTCGTGTTTTAACCAAAAAAAAAAAAAAAAAGACATGGTCGTGTTTGATGGTTTGTTCTTGAGATTCTTAGGGAGTTCATGTCTGAAAATTTTATTTGGCCTTGTCGGTTTCGTGTGATTGTGTTAATGTTTCATTGTCATTTGTTCAATGAATTAACTAATAATGAAATCCGAGATTTCTCCTTGCAGAAACCGAGATTTACAAGCATGAATGAAATGCTACAATTGTGGTATCGAATTAGCTAGTTACTACTGAAGTTTTGTTCAAACACTTACGCATGGATCCCTTAGATTTTGTATATCTATTTCAACTTTTGTAACAGATTTGATAATTTTTTGCCGTAAGGAATACAACAAGCACATTTTATCCAAAAAAAAACTAATGATGTTGTTCATTATTGAAAAATAACACTTACATTGTAAATTAACTCGGAAATGCAAAAAATTCACATGGACATGGAGTGTAATTTTGTATTATGAGGCCGATTTCTCCATTACTGGTATATTCAAATCCCAAGCAACACTAAATTATCAATGATCTACATTTATGGATAACTGTGTAAAATGGGTGGGTCTAGCAGGTTTCTGGGTGAGTTTGATTCGGGTCTAGGTGTTTCTAGGTATGTGGACTAGAGCCCAATCCTATAGGGTTTCGGGTGATTCAGATCGAGTTTCGGGTTTTTTCTATTTAATAAAAAAATAAATATTAATGTATAATAATAATAATATTGAGTTATTTAGCATTTTTTTTAAAAATAAATAATAGCAAATTTACATTTTCATCAATTACAATTAAAAACTTTTAAATCTAAAAAATGATCATGTAAACTTTAAAATATATAAATTTATCTAATATTTTTAATATATATATATATAAGGGATAATTCCATTTAAAACCCTGTACTTTTCTCTCGTCGCAATTTAAACCCTGTACTTTTTTTTGATCCAAAAAAACATTGTACTTTTAAAAATTGGCAATTAAAACTCTATACTTTTAAAAATTTGCAAATAAAACCCTGAACGAAAAAATATATTATTTAATGCTGACATGGCATCCTAGTCATCTGCCACATCATCAATCCCTAATATTTAATAATATTAATTAATATAAAATAAAAATAAAATAATAAAAATAAAAATAAAATTTTAAAAATTATACACATACATATATAATGAAATGATATACATATATACACATATATAAACATATTTATATATATACACACATATATATAATACATATATATATATATGTTTTATATGCATATGTGGTATATGTATTTTTTTTCTAAAAATCATGCATATGTCCACATATATATATATATGATTTTTAGAAAAGCATGTATATATCACACATACATATAAAACATATTTATATATACATATATATATATATGTATTATATAGATATATATATAAATATGTTTTATGTATGTGTGATATATGATTTTTTTTCCTAAAAATCATACATATATATATAATGTTTTTTAGGGAAAAATACATATATAACACATACATATAAAACATATAATAATTATACACATATATAGATATATATGTATCATATGTATATATATGTATATATGTATATATAAATATATTTATATATGTATATAATTTTAAAATTTTTATAAACATGTTTATATATGTGTATAATTTTATGAATATATATAATTTTTAAAATTTTATTTTTATTTTATATTAATTAATATTATTAAATATTAGGGATTGATGATGTGGCAGATGGCTAGGATGCCATGTCAGCATTAAATAATATTGTTTTTCGTTCAGGGTTTTATTTGCTAATTTTTAAAAGTATAGAGTTTTAATTGCCAATTTTTAAAAGTACAATGTTTTTTTGGATTAAAAAAAAGTACAGGGTTTAAATTGAGACGAGAGAAAAGTACAGGATTTTAAATGGAATTATCCCTATATATAATATAAAAGAGATGATATTTGGTATAATAAAAAATATAGAAAGAAAATTGATATAAAATTTAAAAATCAAAATTAAACTCATAAAATATTTTCATATATATATATATATATAAATCAAACTAAAATCTAATCAAATCATTCAATAATATATATAATATATTTATGATTTTAGAAAAAAAAATAATATTTAATTTTAGTATATATATTAACCAAACTGCTCTAAAATATATATATAACATACAAATAAAAGTTTAGGGGTTCGGGTTTAATTGGCACCCCTGATAAGGAAGAAAGAAGAACAAACAAACCGCATAAATCAAGCATACAACAGTGAAATGGTTTGCAAGAATTTAAATCCAAATAAAATTGGACCGACCCATAATAGCCCAATATGTTCATAAGCCCAATATGCTTAATGGATTAATTTGATACTTTTTGGATATCAATATTAAATTTTTAATTGAGGAAACATAAATCGCTGAACTCTGATCTCTCTCTCTCCTCTAAATCCCTCCGCCGCTGCGACCACCGTCGCCGTCTACCGGTAAAAAACTCTTCTCATTCTTCTCTCAGCACTTTCATTTTTTTGGCGCTTTGTTTTTTCAGATCTGGGTTTCCTTTTGTTGATGAAAATAACCGTGAATTTAGAAGACCCCTGAAATAAAGTTAAGATTTTTTGGGATTTTTTGTACAGAAATTAGGTTTTGTAGTGTTGTAATCGTTGAATTGGATAGGCATCGATTGGCCCATGTGTGTGGTTTTACTTGTTTTAGCTTCATACTTCGTAATCTCCAGACTCCGATTCATTTGCAACATTAACACAATTGCGCCAGCGTCTATTCATATAATTGGATGAGGCTTCTTCTTGATTCTGGATCAGGATCATGGATGATTTTCTTGTCTGTGTTCCACTCGTAAAGCAAGGAAAAGGATCTGTTTGTAGAACTAGAACCCTTTAGTGATGCTACATGTGGAAGAAGTTACTATTACCATCATAATTGCTTTTACAGTGATGAAGGTTGCTGCATTCTTGTTTATGTGCTTTTATGATCGATGTTGCTGCTCGACCGTTTAGAAATCTCGTATGCGTCTTTCTTTTGCCTGATTTTGACATGAAAGGTCAGGATTTAAGGTCTAGATCAATCCGGATTCTGAATTCAGAACCTCGAAATGATATCAATGTGGTCGGAGTTTGTGTTTTAGCCGCGTTTGAAACTTCATCTCGGCATATTTTGTTTCCTTGGATTCATATATCACTTCCCCGTTTGATTGTTTCTCTCAGTGGGTGTCTCAGATAATCTCTGGTTCTCAGATCAACTGAGTGTTGCTTCAAGTATCGGATACAAAAATGGAATTAGCTGATCGGGCAGTCGGGTTTCTATTGTCTTCCATCAGCTTATCCATATTCACTTACTATACTTTCTGGGTCATCATCCTGGTGAGAACCCCACACACCCCTCAACCATATTGCTTTACGACGATGAACATTCGTTTTTCGAATAACCCTTTCATCGTCTGTCGGTTGTCTGATGCAATCTCGTTTCTTCTGTGTAATCTTTGCAGCCGTTTGTAGATAGCGATCACTTCATCCACAAGTATTTCTTGCCCCAAGAGTATGCAATTCTGATACCCGTATTTGCAGGTGTGGTTCTCCTCTCCTTCCTCTGCATATTTATCGGGTTTGTGATTCTCAAATCGAAAAAGAAGAAGGCTTGATTCGAGTATTGAGTCCATCTCCACGGATTAGGGTTTCTTCTGGTTGTTTCTGCTTCAACTGTGACTGGCCACAGGCCATTGAACTTGAAATGGAGTGTTGATCTGTGAGAGAGACACCCTCATATGTTTGTAGGGAGTCCACTCTTCTTGTGAATGCAACCTTTCTTTTAACCTGTGATCATTGGGAACTAGCTACCTGATACATGGAGAACCAATTCCCATGCCCTTTGATTGAAAATTCCAATCTTTCACATATACCCATCTACTGCATATCTATAGATAGATATATGAGATTCTACAATGCAATATGGTTGGAAAGCTTATTTATTTCTACATTGTCACCACTTGCCCCCTCATTGTTGTGGTTTTGGTGGGATCATGTGGTGGTTTTTTTTCCCACATGGTAAAAAAAAAGGGTGAGGGCCAACATGATACTTTTATGTGAAATTGAATAAAAGATTCTTTTGAAAAGAATATCCATCTCAAAGATTCCTTTTTTTTTTGTCTCCATTGCCTTTGGCATTATAAGGAGAGGAGACCATTGAGGGGTTCTCTTCTTTTTCTTTGTATACTTCATAATGTATTTTGCATTAATGACATTCAGTTTTTTGGGTTGCAATAAACCCTCTAAATATTTTATATTCAAAAGATATAATGATTTACCCACCATGTTAGATAAACACTTTTTTTTTTCCATTGAAAACCCTAAACGCGTGAGGAGTTGAGTTATGCTTTCTAATCATTGAAACAAGTTCAACTTGCAATTTTTTTTTCCATTGGATATAATATGAATCCTATAAGAGGATCAATCAAAGTGAAATTAAATCGGACAGCTCATCGGAACAAGACAACAATGTATAATCTGATAATCAAAATGTGTATATATAGGTTATGGCCCTAAGCCCGCATAGTAAATGCTTGAATTTAGGGTACCAATTTTGGTCCGAAATCCGAATCTCAGTCCGAACCCACTAGAAAAATATCGGACTTCGGATCTAAATATATCGGTCTAAAAATATTCAATTTGGGTCGGATTCAAATCAAGTTCCGGATCGATTCGAAAGTTTGATTAAAAAAAATAAAAATCACTTTATAAAGAAGAAATTGAGTGGTCGATTCGATTGACACCCCTACTTGAATTGTAGTATACACTATATACATGCAAATCATGATTAATTAACTAACAATCTAATAAATAGTACGTACTAGTATTATACGACATTGTTATGGATGACATATAATTGGAGTTGGCTATTAATGCTGCCTAGTAACCAAGATAAAAACAAGTAATGGACCACGGGTAATAAAAGCTGTAAATTAAAATTAACTGTAATAACCCAAAAGAAAATGAAATACATTATATAATGGGAATTGGTCCATGTATGCACGTGAAACCGTACGGAATAAGCATGGCATGCAGCGAGGGTCCAATCGAACCTCGCAACACAACGCATTACTCGTAACATGCACGTTCCCTATGGACCAGGGGCGGACCTATGTATAAGGGAGTGGGGGCACGTGCCCCGTAGTCAATTTTTTTTTTATAAAAAATTTAAGTTAAGATTTTTATAAATTTTAATAAAAAGAGAACGATGTACCTCCATTTTCAACTATCTCACTTTTTTTAATCTATTTTCTTATTAAATTTGACTAATTTTTATATATAATTTTTTATGAATACCCCAATGGAAAACGTTTCTGGATCCGCCTATGGACCATTTTGGAATTTAGTCTTTTATTAATCATGCTTTGATTTTGCTTATACCACTTATCTCATATAACAATTCATCATACTCTTAATCTCCCAAAACAATGTTGGAAAACATCGTCATGTCGGCTGATGTTTCATATTAATTTCTAACCCTAGCTTATACACGGGCCTAATAAATAAGTATATTTTGTCTATTTATTATTTTCTAAATTTAAAATTGTTTTACACGTGATAATGATGCATATGAAGTTAAAAACATACTCAAAGGAAACCTAATATATTAATGTTACATTTGTTAATAATCCCCAATTCCGAAGTTTTTTTTTATAACTGAATGTTCTGGATCAAGATCCAGACTAATCTCAAGATTGGAAGTTAGCGATGTGATTTGAAATATACACCCCTCTTTCAAATTTGAGGTTCAAATTCGAACGAAACAAGCGTTTTTCGTCTCCTTTTCACCGGTTGATTTGGATCCAATTCTGAAGTTTGGTTAGTATATTACAATAGCATGATGTTGGTTAATTAGAATTTAGACCATATAAGGAATTACGTTATATTATATTAAACCTAACTCCGTGACAAAAACTAATTCATGGAATTAATGATCATCATACACACCCGTAGAAAACGGAATATATGGACGTTTACCCTAATTCTACCATATTTATTTCTTGAGTATAGTTTAGTCATGGGAAAGGATTTTCACTCGTCGATCCAATGTGAATCATATATACAATAAAAGATTAGAATATGGTTTCAAATTGTCGGCTCATAAAGGAAAATAATAAAGATATTGACAAAAAGAACAAAAGTAGAGCAATAAATTCGAAAACAACCTACACGAGAGGAATTAAGGAGACTATAAGAATTTTGGCGCATTATGCGGTTTCATGGGGGATCCGAAAATGGAAGAGGGTCCTTCCCCAAAGGCCATGAAAAGGGCCTTGCTGGTGGCTCTTCGTTGTGTGGATCCCGACGCTAACAAGCGCCCTAAGATGGGTCATATCATCCACATGCTCGAATCCGACGACTTGCTCTTACGCGATGTAATCCACCAAAACTTAGATATATATATATATATATATCGCATATTGTTATTAGCAGGCCAGCCATCATTTCTTCCCTGTTATAATCAGCGTTTTCACTCCAAGCAAGCACCAGCCATCATTTTTTTTTATAATCGGGTATCATGAGTCAAGATTCAGACTAATCCCAAAATTGGAAGTAAGCCATCTGATTGGAATTATACTCCCCTCTTCAATTTGAGGCTCGAACTCGAGACAGAACAAACGTTTTCCGGTTGAGCTACCCAAGTTAGATCAATATCTTATACTTGTTGAAACATTTGCTCATGTACGTATACTTATATTCAAGTTAGACTTGTATGGGGGAAACTCCCAGATCAGGTGGTTGGGAGCATGGGATAAAACCCATGAGGTGGGGGTTCGATTCCCCATCGCCTCACTTCCTCTGATCTGCTCGTCTGCCAGCCTCCGGACTGATTTACCACCCACGCGTGTGTTGCAGGATCATGCGCGTGGGCTTGGGGTTTATCCGGTCAGCATGCCCGAAGGATAGCAGTCGGGATTCCCCAATGCATAAAAAAAAGAAGTTAGATTTGTATGCATGACTTCACACATGAATACATATATTGCTCGCTTTTTTTAGTGTTAAAATTAGGTTGTTCATCATGTTTAACCTTGATGTGTCCACTTCTGATTTTGGCGAGAGTGCCCACATCCAAAACAGGAGTCTTTCGGATTTGTTCTTGAGTTCGAGAGGACCGAGTTTGGGTCGGATTAGGCCTAATTGAGTTGTGTCTCCAATTATCAACCTAGACACTATTAGCAAGAACCGATCTACCACTTGCATCGGTAACCACTTAAGCAGCCATATGGACAGCCGGAACGTCGATCTACCGAGAATTTCTTGCGGCAAACATGAACCTGCGCCATGTTTTGGAACTGGATTAGTCTATAGAGGGCGAAAAGAGTAATAAAGAAAAGATTTTTATTTGTCGGGAAAGAAAAACTGGTTGGTACAAGAACAAGAATTGATTCAAATGATCTTATATGATTACTGTATCCGCGAACAAAAATGAGAAAGCGAAAGAGCAAAAAGGAACATGGAATAAGATCACCACAAAGTAGTATAGGAAAAGAGATTGATTTCAGAATTTGATCAATGAAACTTTTGAGACTTATTTATTCAAAAACCTTCTGCTCCACATATATACAAAATCAGAGCAAGAAATAGGAAGAAGACGAAGACACAGTAAAAGGAAACAAAGGTATTTCATGGAAATTGAGATAATCAACAAAGGAAATGAGAAGAAAGAGAATCTCGCAGCGTAATATCTTCGATCATGGCTGAGGATTTTCGTCGGTGATTGCTCCAGTGAGAGTCAGTGGGATTAATCAATGCAATGATGTGTTTTGGGCTTCAAGGCCCACTCCATCCAAAGTTGGGCCATCGTTAAGGAGATTAGACAGCCCAAAGTGATTGGTACCAGCTTTGTCCATGTCTGAGTTCTCCTCATCGTGTGTATTTCCTCCAATATTCCCCCTCAAGCTAGGCGTGTAGAGATCGTACATGTCGAGCTTGCCAACGAGACAATGCAACACGTAGGTTGAGGTAGCCTTGGTGAAAATATCCGCCAATTGGTCACAACTCTTCATGTAGCTCAATGAAATGATATCTTGTAGAACTTTCTCGCGGACGAAGTGGTAGTCAACTTCGATGTGCTTCGTGCGTTCATGGAAGACCGGGTTGGTAGCAATGTGAATCGCGGCTTGGTTGTCACAATGAAGAGTAATTGGAGATGTTGAGTCACGTCCGAGTTCGCCTAAGAGTGTCTTGAGCCAAATGATCTCAGATGTTGTGTTAGCCATGGCACGATACTCTGCCTCGGCACTCGACCGCGCTACCACCGTTTGTTTTTTGCTTCGCCAAGTGACAAGATTCCCTCAACCGAAGGTGCAGTAGCCCATGGTAGACTTGAGATCACCTTTGTCTCCAGCCCAATCCGCATCACAGTAGCCAACAATTTCGGTATGGTTGTTTTTGTGCATCCAAATCCCTTTGCCTGGCGAGCCTTTCAGATAACATAGAATACGCTCCACCATATGCCAGTGTGAACGGTAGGTGCATGCATCCATTGACTCACCTGATGCACCGCAAAACTTAAGTCAGGTCTCGTAAGGGTAAGATAAATCAACTTACCTACCACTCGCCAGAAACGTTCGGTGTCCAAAAAGGGCGATGAATCTGATGCATCCTTGTAGTTAGTTTCTAGAAGTGTTCTTGCTGGCTTAGCCCCTATCTTTCCCGTATCTTGTAGTAGGTCCAATGTGTATTTCCGTTGAGAGAGGAATAGACCATTGTCGGAACGAGAGACTTCGATTCCAGGAAAGTATTTCAGCTCTCCGAGGTCTTTGATATCAAACGTGTCCTGCAAGTAAACTTTAGTAGCATCTATATCTTGAATAGAATCACCAGTCAAAATAATATCATCCACATAAATAAGTAAGATAACAATACCACCATCACACATACGGAAGAAAAGAGAGTGATCAACATTACTACGAGAGAAGCCAAAGGCAAGAAGGGCATCATGAAGCTTTTGGTACGAAGCACGAGGAGATTGTTTCAAACCATATATAGACTTCTTGAGCTTACACACGGTACCATGTGCAAGATGATAACCCGGAGGAGGTTTCATGTAGAGCTCTTCATCGAGTTCCCCCTGAAGAAAAGCATTTTTAACGTCCATCTGCCAAAGACACCAATTGAGATTAGTAGCAAGGGAAAAAATAACACGAACAGTAGATAATTTAGCCACGGGTGCAAAGGTCTCCGTATAATCTTCCCCGTATGTTTGTGTAAAACCCTTGGCGACAAGGCGAGCCTTATGGCATTCGATGCTTCCGTTACTCCTATATTTGATCTTAAAGCCGCTCTTTTGTCCTTCGGAAGAATAGCTGGTTCCCACGTCTTGTTTTTCTCCAAGGCAGCCAGTTCATCCGACATTGCAATCTGCCAAACCTCATGGTCCTTGGCTTCTTCATACGTTGCCGGTTCGAAGCCAAGATCAACTTGGCTAAGGAAAGCCTGTTCATGGTCAAAAACATTGGAAATAGAGTAATAATCATGAAGGGGATAGGTTACTGCAGTATGAACACGATCCGGCGCACCCTGCTGAATTTGCAGCAGTGCTTTCTGCTGTAGACGAACACTCCGACGAGGCATAGGAGGCTCAGGGGCCTGCATGACAGCACCAGGTTCGACCATGAGAGCATCCTCGGGAGCGGGGTGGACAGCCAACAGGAGGGTCGAGGGGCTCAAGAACCTGCATAACAACAACAGGGTCGGCCACGGTCGGTGCACATGGGTCAATCGCAGCTAGCTCGGGCGGAACTCAAGGGTGACAGGTGGAACGGAGTGTGTTGCAGCTGGTACAGGCTGATTTCCAGAATCCAACGATGCAGTAGGAGGGGAGTGAGAGGCATTCTGTCGACGAACAGAATCTAGAATATGAAGAAGGGTGGAATCATAGCTTGGTGAATAAGCTGTCAAAGATTCCAAGTCAAGCGAATCAGAAGGAGCAAAATATCCCTTGCTCTCGTCAAATCAAACATCGCGGGAGACGTAGATACGTCGAGACTCGGGGTGAAAGCACTTGAAGCCTTTCTGATCGGCGGAGTATCCAGCGAACATGCACTTAAGGCTCCTCGGTTCCAGCTTGTCCCGTTTGGAATCTGGAATCAAAACAAAACATACACATCCAAATACCCGTAAGTGATTCAAAGGTGGAAGATGTTGATTTAGAACTTCGAATGGAGACTTGTCAGAGAGATTCTTTATAGGCAATCGGTTGATAAGGTAGCATGCCATAGTAACCGCGTCACTCCAAAAACGTTTAGGAACATGTCGATGGAACATGATAGTCCGAGCCATATCCATAAGGTGACGATTCTTCCTCTCGGCCACACCATTTTGTTGCGACGTGTGTGGACATGTTGTTTGATGTTGGATATAGGGGTGAGCGTTTCGGGATTCGGTTCAAAATTTTAACGGTTCGGTTCGGGAACGGTTTATTCGGTATTATAAAATTTGTACCAAATTAGTACCGTATATTATTCGGTTCGGTTCGGTTCGGTTCGGTATTATGACGGTTCGGGACGGAACGGTACTAATAAATAAGTACCAAATAAGAACCGAAATAAAAACGGTTCGGAACGGTTCGGAACGGTTCATATAATTCATATAGTATAAAAATAAAAAAATCCAACATAATAATTTAGACAACAAAATAAAAATTTTAAATTTGATGTAACCGTAAAGAAATTTAACATAATAATTTTGAAATTTTCTATAAATATGATCAAAACTTTAAATTACGTTTTAAAAATCATATTATATATGTAGAAATCAATCTTTTTTTACCAATAAAATAAAATATCTGTAATATAAAAAAATAAATAAAAAAAGATAAAAATAAAATATTTATAAAGTAAAATATAGACAACTTACTATTAAATATAATCAAAATTAATAAAAATAAATAATTTATTGAACTTTGATAATGCTAAACAAAATAAATATCACTATTAATTATTATTAATAAATAAAATAAACATAAATCTAAATACATGACGTAAATAATTTATTAATACACTAAATTATCATAATTAATTATTAATATTAAATATTTTTTAATTAAAAAATAAAAATACCGAAATACCGTTCGGTATTTCCCGAACCGAACCGAACCATTTCCGAACCGTTCGGTATCTTAAATCTTGTACCGTTCGGTATTTTTATATAATACCGAACCGAACCGTTCCCGAATTAATCGGTTCGGTACGGTTCGGGACTAAATTCCCGAACCGAATTGTCCACCCCTAGTTGGATACCATGTTCAGAGATGAATGACTGAAAGTGGTGGCTGAGAAATTCTCTTCCATTGTCAGACCTAAAGATTTGTATCTTGGCATCAAAGTGGTTAGTCACATAAGCATAAAAATGTTTGAAAGCAACAAAGACATCCTTCTTGGATTTAAGCAAAGTAAGCCAAGTGAATTTAGATTTATCATCAATAAATGTCACAAAATATTTGTTATTATCACGCGAATAACAAGGAGTCGTCCAAACGTCCGAGTGAATAAACTCAAAACAATGATCATAAACTGTCTGTGATACTGGAAAATATAAATGACATTGTTTGCCTCGCAATGTTCATTGGACATAGTCTCATGCGGGAAAATTAAATGCATAACTTGAAAGTGTGGATGACCTAAGCGTGCATGCCAAATAGAAGAAAGTGCTACTTCGGAATGAAAGTTCGAGCGATCAAGGAGATAAAGGTTGTTCTTGAGAGTTCCTTTACCAAAATTGCTCCCGACTTAGTATCCTGAAAAACCACTTCATTAGCATCGAAAATAGCCTTACAGTTTAGATCAGACGTTAGCTTCGGAATGGATAATAGATTGATTTTAAAATCTGGCACGTAAAGGGCATTGATATTCCTGTCAAAGATGCGAACCGTGCCCTGACCACAAATGGGAGAGCTAATACCATTAGCTACAGACACAACGCCATGACGTTGTTCCAAGGAAGAAAATAGTTTTGAATCATGAAACATATGATTTGTAGCCCCCGAGTCAACAACAACAGAGGAATGTAAAGGAGATGCAGTATGAGAAATATTACCAGACTCGGAAGCAGATTGGATGAGCTGCTTCAGAGTTTTGTACTCTGCATCAGAGAACATGTCATGTGGTGGTGTTGCCAGAGCCCGATCTCGAACCTGATTGCCAGGATCCCGAAACTTCTACGGGCGAAGGTGTGGGTGAAGAACCCAACACTCTGCTTTGGTGTGACCTGCCTTCTTACAATGCTCACAGAAAAAAGAAGGCCTCTCCTTTGAAGGAAAGGATGTTTTTCTGAAATGAGCAAGTTCGGGCTTACCTTGGAAGAGGTTTCGGCCTGCCTCTTCCCGTTTAATGAGCATGCACACCTCATTGAGATACGGAAGTTCTGATTGTCGCAGAACATGGTGGACCAAGTCTCCATAGGTGCCGTCAAGTGAGAGAAGAAGTGTGTAAACTTTGTCATGTTCATTCCGCTGAGTGCTGACTGCAGAGTCTGTGCAGACCAGTCGGAGCTCATCTAGCTCAGCCCAGAGAGCGCTGAGGTCGCCGAGGAGTTTGTTGAATGGTTGACCACTTTGGTGGATGGCGTGCAGAGACTTTTTGATCTCATAAATCCTGCTCGAGTTTGAGAGATTGCCATAAACGCCTTCTAAAGTATCCCATAGATCTTTGGCAGTGTCTTTGTGGATATAAGTTGACAGAATCGATGCTTCCAGAGAGCTGTGGAGTAGAGACAACACCAATGGTCCTCTTGGAACCATGCAATCTCTTCAGCCGCTGTTTTAGGGACCTCCGTAACAGATCCATCGTCGGTCGTGACAGTCTTGGGGGCTGGAAGCTTGATGTGAGTCCAGAGAGCCTTACTGCACAAAGTCGTCTTGGCAGCCTTGGACCAAATCCCATAGTTGTTTCCTGTGAACTGAATCGGGATCAGTCGTGGTGCTGAGGAGGTATCCATGAAATCAAAAAACAAAACAAAAAATTAGGAGACTAAGAGATCGAAAAACTTCGGATCAACGCTTTGATACCATATAGGAAAAGAGATTGATTTCAGAATTTGATCAATGAAACTTTTGAGACTTATTTATTCAAAAACCTTATGTTCCACATATATACAAAATCAGAGAAAGAAAGAGGAAGCACAGTAAAAGGAAACAAAGGTATTTCATGGAAATTGAGATAATCAACAAAGGAAATGAGAAGAAAGAGAATCTCGCAGCGTAATATCTTCGATCATGGTAGAGGATTTTCGTCGGTGATTGCTCCAGTAAGAGTCGGTGGGATTAATCAAAGCAATGATGTGTTTTGGGCTTCAAGGCCCACTCCATCCAAAGTTGGGCCATCGTTAAGGAGATTAGGCAGCCCAAAGTGATTGGTACCAGCTTTGTCCACGTCCGAGTTCTCCTCATCGTGTGTATTTCCTCCGATAAGTAGCACTATAGTGAAAAATATGTAAAACCAATTGGTTAAAATCACAAAAGAAAATCAACAAACCAACAAACATACCCTAATTAAGATCCTCTAATTTATATATAAACTGAACCAAAACGAGTTTGTCGGTTACCTAATTGAACCCATAGGTCGTAACTAAAAGTTTCAGAAAAGAAAAACCTAAAAACATCGAACATGTATATATATATATATATGGTGGCTCTCTTTCCAGAAAGTAAGGATTGAATCCATGATTGTTTTCGCTTATACCGAGTTGCGAACCACGAGAGAGGCGAGAGCGTTGAAGTTGCAAAGATCTAAGAAAACCTCCATGCCGGAATTTCCACATCCGACAACCAAAACCTTCTTATCCCTAAACGTTTCACCACTCTTATAAGATCTCGCGTGAATCACTGTTCCATTGAAACCGTCCATTCCTTGAATCTCCGGCAATACCTCCTCCGCATTCTCCCCCGTCGCTGCCACCAACCACCGGGAAAAATACTTCGTCTCCTCTTTCTTCGGCCCCATCACCGCCTTCACCCTCCAAAACCCACGTCGCCGGTCAAATTCTGCCTTGACCACTGTCCTGTTAAGGACCGATTCGAGGCCAAACGGGTCAGCATAGGAGTGAAGATACGAGAGGAACTGTTGCTTTGAAGGGTATGTTGGGAAGTTTGAAGGGAAGGGCACCAATGGAAGCTCGCAGAATTGCTTCGGGAGGTGAAGACGGAGGCGGTCGTACGTTTTGAAATGCCAGAGCGAAGCAATGCAATTGGAATGCTCGAGAATCAAACTCGGAACTCCTTTGGCTTTCAGACAGGCCGCCACCCCGAGTCCAGACGGTCCGGCTCCGACAATGACCGGTCCGGGAACCCATATGCACCTTGTCGTCGGCGATCTTGGTGGTGGTTCGGTCATGTTGTCTGAGAAATTATACGGACCATGGACTCTTGCCTTCTGTTTCTTTGGAGTAGTCCATGAAAAACATCAAAAGATTTCTTTCTCTCTCTTTTTTCGTACTTGAGAGAGAGAGAGACGTAGGTTCTGAAACGAACACTTAGTGAAAAAAACCAAGCTCTTTAAAAAGCTTATGCGAAGAGATGCAAAGTGATGGAGTGAATCCGCATTGCGGATGACGAGAATTAGGGCAGGGAGGTATCCGTGTTTATATATTAGGTTGGCCAGTGGCATGTTGTGTAATTTATTTCGATTCATGTCCTTCTATTGGAATTTTCGCAAGATTAATAACTACCGTTAGCCAATGATTATAATTAATATTTACATTGAAAAACGCGTGCAAGTACCCCCACATACATTTATATTTTACTAAATTATTTCTTCAAAGTGGGGAAGTATGTATAATTCTTTTTTTTCTGTAAATTAGTAATGAGTATTTTTTTATGTAAATTAGTAATGAGTATTTTTTTTTTTAAATAAACTAGGCAAAGTGCAATTTAGTTTTTAATATTATTTTACACTTTAATATAATTACAAAAGGTTTAGTATTTTCTCTAATTTGTTAATTTTTAGCTCCGTCTCTCTCTCTCTTGGAATTATGAGTAAGGTGAATGTTATTATTTCGCTAAATTTCAGATATAATTGTAATTCGTAATCTAGGTGTGCACTTAATCATCTTCTTTCCTCCCAACCTTATTCGAGTTGTGCTAATTTCTGTTTATAATATTCAAAATCTTATTTCATCCAAATATAGAATAAATTTTGCTTTGGAGAAGGGAAAAACAACCTAAGAAACACGAGGACTAGGCTTTGGACATATACCCTTACATATTTAATATTTGGGGTATAAGTTTTTTTTTCAATTTCTTATTTTTTATTTCGTAAAAATTATATTCATCCAATGAAAGTTCCATTTTTTTAATACAAGTTCATTTTATTAAAAATATTTATTTAAAATTTTATGCTATTCATTTTTTTTATTTTTTTTAGGTTGATATTTGATTAATTTTGTTTTTAAAAATTATAATTCACTATGTTTTTAATTTTAAATATGGAATGATGAAAAGAAATCAATATATTGAGTTTAATTTTGGTTGCATATGATATCTAGAACAATCAAGGCCCAATTTAGATTTTTGTTGGGCCTAAAGCCTGATTATAGTGAAATAAATATTAGGCTTTAAATGGGCTTTTTTGATATTTTACTTTCACTAAGCAATGACTTTTCTTAATTTTTTTTTTTTATTAATGCCGTTCCCCTTAAATCACACTAATAATAATATCCAATGAGAATCTCGTATGTGGTTTAAGCTCAGTAGGACCGAAATTATAATTATTATATAAAATTTATTTGAATGACTTTAATAAACTATTTGGACCCATGTAGGAAAACGAATCCCATCTCGGATCAATTTCCATTTACTAACTAAAGATTGTTAACTCTAAAGCCGATTTCTAGATGGACATCTGCCCTTTTCTTGATGTATTTATGGTACATTATTTATTTATTTATTTTTTGGTAAAATAGTACATTATATATATACCTATATTTTATTATGCTATATATATATATATAGCTCTAGTCCCTATAAGAGACAAGGTTGCTTGGTTAATAATCAAAGAACATTTTTCCAATGAAAATCGAACACATAAAACGTACTAATTCATTATTCTATTAGGCCCCAAACCCAATAGCCAATTTTGAATAATTATATAGTTGAATAAAATATTTATTCACTCAATCGGGCGACGCGGGCAGTAGAAGAACCGCGTGTTGGATAGTATATTATATAACATTTTTTTTATATGGATTGAATTAAAAGTTTTATTAACAAATTTAGCAACAAAACATGGTCCTTAATTCGCCAAATCCTAAAGAGAATGACCTCCTCGTATTGGCGAGAGATATCTACTTTTGTTCGTATTTCATATTTTTATATTTAGTTTCCCCTTAACAAAACCCGACCTTTAGTATTATTAATGATAAATTTTAAAATATTATTTTATTAATATAAAAATTTTATATTATTTTTACATGTAATTCTATTTAACTATAATTTACGCAATTTGTCATCTCAATTTTTTTTTAATCATATGAAACCTTTATATATATATATATAATTATTTAGCGTCAATCCGTATGATAAAACCTCAAAATTATATGATTAATTAAATTTCCTTAAATTAAACAAAGAAATAGAAAAGATATCACGTGGAAGTTCCTCAGTGGAAACTCCACCGTAACGCCGTGTGCTTGAGTTCCAGAGAAATACTATTTCCTGCTACTGTCAATCCAATGAGTTTTATGCACCGTACACGTGGCAACTTTACCTGCTTATGTAGGACCCATCATTAAGCGGTTCGCTCTCCTTATGTCGACACGCGTCCTGGTCCGACCTGATGAGATATCTATTATCTACTTGGGAATTGTCAATTATACATTTATTTTTGGTTTTTTTGGTGATCTAATTCTTTTTGGCTTTTTTACTTGGGATTTTTCAATTACGAGATATTTATTTTATGGTTAATGCCAAGAAAATCAGAGTCGTACAGGCGTTTTAGAATTATTTTTATGGTCGTTTAAATAATAATCCCATATATTTTATTTAAAATGTATAGCCGATGAAAAATGTTACCAGCAGTAAAGCGTTCGACTGCGCTTTTTTTCCTCTTATTTCAGTGAGAGACATAACTGGAGAAATTAATGTCTGATTTTCTACAATCTATCTATCACTTGTTATCTTTTGCACAAGTACAAAGATAAAAAAAATAATTATTATAAAAAAAAGGAAAAGGAAAAGAAAAAGACGGAGAACCGAAGATAATAAAAAAAAAATCGTGAAAAACTGAATAAAGCTAAAAACCACTTCCAAACAAAGAAAATGGATAAGGCAGCGGTGGAGGACTCGACTCTACAGCGCCTCCAAACGTCGCCGTCTCTCCATACCTCATCTGCCACGTCATGTTCCCTCCGCCGCCGTCATCGCCGTTTACGCTCTCCGGCAACGATAACGTCGACGAAGTCGAGGTCGACGAGGATGTCGAGACAAGGTACATGTCAGCACATCCCTCGAAATCGCCGAACTGCCCATTCATCTCGGTCGGGACAACCCACCCGACGGAATTCTCCGGCGAGGATGACTGCGTCGGAGACATCACACCCTCCTCCGATTTCACCGGCGATATCATCAGCCGCTGCTTCTTTCCCGGGAATTCATGGCCGTCTCCTTCGCCGGCGATCTGGTTTTTCCAATGGTCCTTGTCGGGCGTCATACGCGGCAAGAGGTCGGGGGCGTCGACGACCCTGTAGGGGAAAGCCATCATCTGGCTCGGCCCGCC
>NW_010971390.1:154866-159407 GCF_000463585.1 Tarenaya hassleriana | reverse complement strand
TCATCTGCCACATCATCAATCCCTAATATTTAATAATATTAGCCATCATCTGGCTCGGCCGCCGCTCCGTCGCTTCGAGACGGCGGCTCATCCTCTCCATCTCCTCCTCGAGCTCCCTCTGCTCCTCCTTCAACCTCCCTATCTCCTTCACGATCTCGCCGTCGTCCACTGACTCTGCGTACACATCACGCGCGAGCTTTCTACGCGCTATGTTCTTCAGCAGATGTTTCTGCCCCCGTAGGAAGTGCTCGTTCGCGAACTCCCACCGGTCCGGATCCACCTTCCTAAACCCCTGCAGTAACCACAAAGAAATCAGAATTTTTCATCTGGGTCTCGACGAAATAGTGTGAAAAGCAACGATTCGGATATAAAACATCATCGTACGCAGGTAAGAAACCACAAACATGAACTCCGAAACACCTGAAAGAACAGAACTTTTCATCTGGGTCCCCAAGAAATCGAGTGAACAACAAAGAATCGAATACAAAACATCATCTTGAGTACCTCGGGACCCAAAAAAATCATTCCGAAACCCCAGGAAAAGTTTCAATTAATTGGGTCACGCCAAAATCAGGTGGAGAACAAGGATTCAGGCGTAAAACATAATCATACAGGACACGTACATAAGTATTGAGTTGTCGAACGAAGCTACTGAAGTTGTTGTGTTTGAAGTAAGAGGGCAAGATCCGGTGAGAGAAATCCAAAGGGTCGAAGACGATGAAGCTGTTGTTGGCACATCCCCAGGTAACGAGCATATCGGTCGTCGGATCGTTGACCATGTGATAAGTCTTCGCAACGAAAGGTGCGATAACGTTGCTGTTGCTATTAGCCTCCATTTTTTTTTTTTTTGGTTTCTCCCTCAGCTCACGGAGTCGCAGTCTGGAGGTAGAAGAAGACGGTGAACAAAAGCGTGGAATATATAAAGAGAGAAAGAGAGAGTAACGGCGACGGTGACAGATATGGTGACGTGGCAGAGTCGTGCTTTATAAAAGCGTTGGCTGTGATATTTACCGTCACGGGATGTAGGACCCATACAGGTGCCCCGTCGTGGTCCCATCCATGTGTGTGAGATATTTACCAACCCCACACGCGCGAGTAGTGTAGCGCGTGGCGCGTGTCGGAAGTTGGACTGTGTGGTCCCTACCCAGTTGATGGACAAAGCGTTTAGCTACGCGACACGATATGTATAATTTTAGCTAGCGATTCACACTTCACTCGAGTTTTTATGTATTTTTTTCTTTCATTTTTTGAATTTTATTATTGTGTTTAATAATTAATCGATCCCTCACTAACTTTTTAATTTTAATTACGTCTGCTTAAAATTGGCTAATGAATTAGTGATTAGTTCCTTTAGTCATGGGATTACTTTAAACTCCGGGATAAAATAATAATGAACCTATAAATATCATTTCGAAGCTAAACAAAAGTTTTAATATGAGAATTTAAAATCTAAGATTAAGTAATTCAATCGATAAAAAAAAGAGACTTTAATCTTGATTCAAATTTTTATTTGGGGATAGCTATTCACGTGGATCTTTCTATTCTTGGAGCGAACTTTTAGATTATACAAAATATGGGAGTTTGTAAAAAAAAAAAGAAAAAAAAAAGACAGAAACAACTCATTAGATTTGATCACGGGAGGATCAGATTATCGTTGTTTTTTTTTAATTTTTTAAATCGCTCGGGACTGAGGTGTTGACTGGTGGAATCGCAATCGCAATCACGATGATTGCGGACGTTTATGATGCATTTGCTGGTGATTCTAGGCGATTGGTACTGACTGGTAAAAAAATTGTTGTTGGTAGCGATTGCGAGTGATTACGATTTAGAACGATTGGTTGACAGCGATTGCGATTACGATTTGATTTAAATTATAAAAAAAATACATCATTATATACAATACTAACCATTTTTAAAATATTTTTAATTAGTTTTTTTACTATTATTTAATATCAAATAATTATTAAATTTATAAATAATTAATTATAAAATTGAAAATATTATTTTGTTATCCATTTAATTTATTTTCAAAGATAATTTTAATATTAAAAATATTTATTGGTAAAACCAAACAATATCAAATATATATATATATACGTGTATGTATATGTACACATGTATATATATGTATGTGTATATATATGTATGTATGTATATATTTATATATGTATATGTGTATATATGTATGCATGTTTATGTGTATATAGATGTATGTATGTATATATGATTGTTTGTGTATATATATGTATGTGTGTATATATGTATGTATGTATATATGTGTATGTATATATGTATGTATGTGTATATGTGTCTGTATATATATGTATGTATGTGTGTATATATGTGTGTATATGTATGTATGTATATGTTTATATATGTACGTGTGTATATATGTATATATATGTATATGTATGTATGTGTACGTGTGTATAGATGTATGTATGTATGTATATATATGTATATTTATATGTATATATGTATGTATGTATGTATATATATATGTATTATATATATATATATATATATATATATTTACACATACGTAAGTTCTTTATATATTAATATGATATGTATGTATATATATATACTAATTAATTTAGGGTATTTTGATCATTTAATCAAAACGCTATCGTAACGCAATCTTTTAGTTGCGATTAGAATATTGATGTTTTGTTGCGATTGCGGGCGATTACGATTCTAACAATCACTTTTTTAATCACCCGTAATCGCCAGAAGTCGCAATCGCGGTGATTGCAGGTGTTTATGATGCGTTTGCTGATGATTCTAGGCGATTGGTACTGATTGATAAAAAAACTGTTGTTGGTAGGGATTGCGAGTGATTACGATTTAGAACGATTGGTTGACAACGATTGCGATTGCGATTTGATTTAAATTACAAAAAAAAATACATCATTATATATAATACTAACCATTTTTAAAATATTTTTAATTAGTTTTTTTACTATTATTTAATATCAAATAATTATTAAATTTATAAATAATTAATTATAAAATTGAAAATATTATTTTGTTATCAATTTAATTTATTTTCAAAGATAATTTTAATATTAAAAATATTTATTGGTAAAACCAAACAATATCAAATATATATATATATATGTATATATGTATATATATATATGTATGTGTGTGTATATATGTATGTATGTATATGTATGTGTATATATATATATGTACGTATGTATATATTTATATATGTATATGTGTATATAGATGTATGTATGTATATATGATTGTTTGTGTATATATATGTATGTATGTATATATGTATATATATATGTATGTATGTATGTGTATATGTGTTTGTATATATATATGTATGTATGTGTGTATATATGTATGTATGTATATGTTTATATATATACGTGTGTATATATGTATGTGTACGTGTATATAGATGTATGTATGTATATATATATGTATGTTTGTATGTATATATGTATGTATGTGTGTATGTATATATATATATGTATTATATATATATGTATATATACACATACATACGTAAGTTCTTTATATATTAATATGATATGTATGTATATATATACTAATTAATATTAAAGGTATTTTGGTCATTTAATCAAAACGCTACAAAACGCTATCGTAACGCAATTTTTTAGTTGCGATTAGAATATTGATGTTTTGTTGCGATTGCGGGTGATTACGATTCCAGCAATCACTTTTTTAATCACCCGTAATCGCCAAAAATCGTAATCGTTGCGATTGCGGATGTGACACCCGAAACCCGTATCCCGCAATACGAGTTGCGCCACATGGACAAGTAAAATAAAAATCGCATTTCCAAAAATCCGCGGGAATTTAAAACTTTTATTTTGAGAGTTCAGCGGAAGAAACTTTCTTACATACATATACGGTACATTATTCCAGTGGTAATTATACATACACAGTGGTAGTATCACATTATTACAAACCATAAAAGTCTACCACCGATATAACACAAACCGTTCCCCGAAAACGTAAATGTACCGTAGAGAATAATTATACATGATCACACGGCAGGTCACACCAGTCCTCGATGTCCGCTCCTCGGCTACTGCTGCTCACGACCTGAAACGTTGCGTAACAACGTCCTAAGCTAATTGCTTAGAGAGTGAACTCGGGCGTAACCCGGAGTTCCATTCTCATGGTGCCAGGGAAAGCACAAACATATAGATATATGTGTGTATGTACTAATATTCTAATAAACAGGAATTGAACACATAAATCACTGTAAGCACGCAGCAATCACAATCAAGTCCGTACGACAAGTCGGCCGTACGACAAGTCGCAGGACAGAGTCCGTCAAATCGTCTCTACGCGCACCATGCGTAGGTAGGTACTCCCCATGTGCGTAGCACAACCACCTCTCTCCTCGGATTCCATCTACTCCGCACACACTCGGAATCCGGCATAAGTATCTTTTTATTTTCTCCGCCCGAACACATCACCCCACCCTAGCATCGATGGCACCTCTCGATGCTAGGCGTGTCCCCACTCCGGCATTGATGTCACCTCTCAAT
>NW_010971390.1:153773-154779 GCF_000463585.1 Tarenaya hassleriana | reverse complement strand
TGTCAGGTTCGGGCCCGAACCTGGCAGAGTAAGTCCGTACCACCTCCTCGGGGGACCACAATCCACCCGAATCTCAGGTAGATGTATTGCCTCATCCTCGGGGGACTCATCTCCCGGAATCCGCTCCGTCGCTCTCCGGACCACTACCCTGATGTCCGCTCCGATATGGGTGAACCTAACGAATATTCCAGCGGAACTATATTCATTGAAAGGAATCAGTTACATAGCTTCGGGCATCAGCGAGCCTCTCCACACGGACAAGATGCGATTAGATCCGTTGAGTGTTGGTGAGGCAAAGGTCAAAGTGGAAGTTCAGTTAGGTGCTATTCTGCCTCAAGCTATAGAAATTGAGGATGAACAAGGCTCTGTAATCACGGTTAATGCCGCTTATCCTTGGATCCCCCCTAAATGCATCAACTGCGGGGAATTTGGTCACAAGCTCCAAAGCTGCCCGGTTCGTCAATCCCAGCCCCTACAACGTGTGGTCGAAACAGGGACTTCCATTGAGACGGTAGACAGTCAGCTCACAATCAAAGATGTGGCATCTGCTTCTACATCGACTCTACCCACGTCTGTATCTTTGGCCCCCAACACGACTAACGCAGGCGATCCTCAAATAGCGGACATGAATGCAGGGATTCAACAACCTGATATACAACCTACATGTCCCCATTCCCCTTTACAGCAAACAATCCAACCGACTATACTACCAGTAAGGACAGAAACTAAACTTGTGGCTCAGTCAAAGAAGACATCTAAGAATTCTCAGCGTAAGTTTCATTTCGACTCGGAAGACCAGTTCATTCTTAAAAAAAAAAAAAAAAAGTAACGGAACTGAAAATTTTCACCATGAGGAAAATTGAAAAATATGATAAGACAGGTCTAATATGACCCTGGTTAAAATTATGAAAAAGTGAAAAATATAAATTATACCGGAATTACGGGCCAGACCGGACCCCACGTAGTCTGGACCCAAAATGAATAACAGGTAAGGTTAGAAACCACG
>NW_010971390.1:153378-153592 GCF_000463585.1 Tarenaya hassleriana | reverse complement strand
CTATATCGAATGAGCCTACAGGGTCACACACGCAGGGAAGGATCCTCGGATTTTCGCCAAAATACACAAACATGCACGATTCACTATGGGTATAACACTAAAACTCATAAAACTTCATGCACAACACGAATCAAAACATCAATTTCGCACATAATCACTCAAAACCCAAAACCCCATGTCTAACAGACTTCCGAATTAAACTCGAATTCACTCA
>NW_010971390.1:128633-153222 GCF_000463585.1 Tarenaya hassleriana | reverse complement strand
TTAAGAGGGAACGGACGTTCTGCAGTCTGGAACGGACGTTCTGGTCTGTGCGGTCCGTCCGTTCTCGTATGGCCGTGGTCCGTCCGTTCTGGTCCCTCTGGAACGGACGGTTTTTTTTTTTTTTTTTTTTTTTTTTTTTTTTAAAGAAACCGGGTTGTTACAGCGGACGATTGCGTTATCACCCGTTACACCATCACACCCTCTGCTACCGTCACGTGCCCTTATTATTTTTTCTCCTATTTATAATATATATATATATATATTTGGGCTTCCATATAAATAGCCCTTGGTTCGGTTGGAGGCATGGGAGCATTCGGCAGTCGGCAGCAAACACTGAATGCAAAATCCAAAGTGTACTGCTTGTCGTTTTATTACACTGGCAGTCCATCTTGCTCGAGCTTTGTCTCCCTCTCTTTTTTTTTTTTACATCTTTGATTTTTTTTAGTTGTTTTCACGAATATCTATTTTTTATTTATCAACCTATCTTGACTTGTCAATTGGTTTCTTATTCTCCTACAATTTTTTTTTTAAAAAAAACAAATGTGAATCTAGATACTAGTCTGTTTTAAAATTCATTTTTCAGGAGATTTTATAAAATATGTAAAACAAATTACAGTCGACAAATTAGATTTTGCAAATTATTTTCATTTTAATAAATTATTATTTAATATTATTTAAGTTATAATTTCTGTCATTAACCGAGCCATTCAGCAACAACGGAACACATGGAAATGACACTATAAAGATGGTTGTCGTTGGGTTTATTTTATTCCGAATTATAATAAAATATATTATATTATAAATTTGTAATATGCATGTAAAAAGAATAAGGCACACGGGTTTTGGTTTCAATAATTGGTGAGACTAATAAATTAATTATTATAACTTACTAAATTTAGGAAAAACAAATATCTATCGAGAATAGATTCATTACTTGCTCGTTTCATACAGGGGTCGAATTATTCTTGAAATATTTCTTTTAGTTTTATATTTTGATTAAAAAAATATTTCTCCCAAAATAAAAAAAAATTACTATTCCTTTAAAGGGCAATGCTCTTTGATGGATTGGGGATGCAGAATTCTTTAAAGGGCAATACTATTCCTCAAGAAATTGTAACTAGCTTTGTTTTCTTTATATACATTTCTGTTCCTATAATTAAAATAATTATACATTTTTTTTACATTACATACATAAAAATATTATTATGCAAACTATGTTTCATAAATATTTGGTATACGAGACACGTATCATGTCAAATGCTATATCGTGTCATAATATTTATAGTATTAAATCTTTATTATATAATTCATATAAAATATAATATCTAAAAGGTAGCAACAAATTAAATCCGTGTACAACATTTTTTTTAAAAAAAAGGAAATTCTTCCATGGTCTCATACGCTGGGTATAAACATTATTATCAAAACTTAAATCTTTTTTTTTTCTCCCCACAAAACTATTTCCTCGCATGTTTTAAGGTCTAAGTTTGATAAACAACTATAATGAATTTCCCCTCGATCGATTTTAATATTTTATTTTATTTAACATTCTAGTTAATCAAGATTATTTTTGTCAAGTAACTTAGACGCCGACCATGAGACAATATCAAGTTAATTAATATATAATTTGATTATCATATACCAACTCTTTTGTCTTGTCTACCGAAATATAACAATAGATTTTCCTGAATTCCATTGGATAAATCTCATAATTAATTACCTGTTGATCACTCGAGATAGGGGCAATCAATATATGATTCACACTTAGATTTTGTGGGCCACATTTATGTTGACTTGCAAAACACAAGGGAGTAGGCGACAATGAAATCGTTCATTGTCCTAAACAAAAACTACTTCGAAAGTCTGTAATTTGTCTCCAACAGATTTTTCTGATAAATGAAATTAAAAGAAATGAATCATTAACTTAAAATGAATGGAGTGGAATGTGATTTATATCCGCGCATATATATATATATATATATATATATATATTAAGATACTTATCGATATTTAAGAAGATTTTTTCTCTATAAATATTAAATATGTTTACGTATGGATTTCAAAGATAGTTAGCTGGACATGTTATACTTTTTAGTAAGATGAGTGGGAATTTTAAAGATACGGTCCGATAATAGTTTTTTCGGAATTATAAAATTTGTACAAAACTAGTGCTGTATGTTATTTGATTCGCTTCGGTATAGATGGTTTGATACGGTATGATTTTATTAAATAAGTACTAAATCAAAATAAAAATCGATGCGGTTCGGAAGGGTTTGGATTTTAATAGTAAGATTTATAGCTTACTTATGTATAGATAAATAAAAGTAAAAAAAATCCAACTGAATAATTTTAGATAACAAAATAATAAATCCTGATGTATCGCATTATTTTAATTTGAGAATTTTTTACTTAATGTAAACAAAAAATTAATAAAATGTTAATGAGGGACCCAATGAATGTTATTGGTGGGTACGTATTGTTTATTTTAGAGTAAATTAATGGATTTAATAAATCTGTCGTGTGATTTAGGGGTTGGATGAGAGTAGTTTTTATTTTGGGTTTTTGGTTTTTGGCTATTATAGTTTTTACAGTTTTTAGAAAACTTGATTGGTAAAAATAATATTTTAACTTTTGGTTTTAGATTTTATATTTAAAAATTACCAAAAAGAATATTTATTATTAAAACAAAAATCATATTTATTAATATTAGTAACAACAATAATAAAAAAATCAATATCGAGAATCCCATAATGTCGCTGCAATTTCATCTCGAATTCCCTCCATATACATAATCGAAGTATCGTTCTGGTTTTCTTCGTCATTTTCATCATCCGATGAATCATCTTCATTTGTTGCATCACTTTCTTCAACGGATTCTGCCTCAAAATCAATATCTTGTAAGTTTGATAAACAAATAAAATTATGCAGTACCATTGTTGCCGCCACAACCTTTCGTTGGACCCGTATATTGTACCTGTGTTTTTCTTTCAAAACTCGCCATTTCGCCTTCCATATTCCGAAAGTTCGCTCGATTACTGATCTAAGAGAAGAATGCTTCTTGTTAAACATTTCCTTATAACTAGTAGGTTGGCATGATGTACTGTATTGATCAGGATGATACCTCTCTCCCCGATACGGTGTGAGAAAACCGGATCGAAGAGCATAACCAGAATCACCTAAATAATACTTTCCAACAAGGGGAATTAGAAAATTATGATTTCCCTTCATGGCTAATGCGAGAACCTTTGCATCATAAGCAGATCCAGGAATGTCAATCTACGCATATGTAAAAAATATGTCGAGATTACATATTGCTAATATGTTTAAACTAGTGTTGCTCTTCCGCGAGAGCATCTAAAACTTCGTAAAATTTTCGACCCACGGTCTCCTGTGCATGACCAAATACCTTTCCAGCATACTTCTGCGTTATGTTTTGAGCGCAAATATTAAGAAAAATGGCCACACTTTCCTCGATTTTGATTGTATCGGTTCCCTTCAAATCATAGTCACTCTCTAACTTTTGACATAATGATATGAAGACCGGTGGATACATCCTGATCATATTGTAGCATTGTTCTTCATGACCGTGAATTAATTCATGGACATATCGTCGTCCACGTTTTTGATCTAGATTCATCAATTGTCTTGGCATACTCTCCGAAAAAGGATATATGTATGACTCTTCAAAGAAGATGCTAGCATCATCTTCTTCATCATCTTCAATTATTCTATATAGCATCTGCATCCGATGAATATAAAAAGTTATATTAAATTAATAACATATGATCTAAAGATTTTAAACATGTAAATAAATAAGCTTGAAATGATAACAAATACTTATTTGATAACAAAAAAAACATAAAAATGTAAAATCAAGATAAAAAATACTTATTAGATAACATAAAAACATAAAAAAATAATTTATTTATATAGTAGTTCCTCGATCAATTTAAACATCCGTCCGTTTGATTCCTGTCATACGCTCTAGACAAGAAACGCGAGCTTACTCATCTGGCAAAGTCAAATAAACACGAGCATGTGCCTCGTTGCTTTGGAATATATTTATTGCCTCCCAATATAAAGACGAGTTATAAATAATACCGGATAAGGTAACCAATGAGTTAATTGCACACTCTAATTTATCATCATGTAAACGTTCATATATTTCTGTCCGCTTCATGAAGCTTCGTTAGTCACATAATCGAACGGAACTTTTAATGTTGAACGTTTACGTGATGACGAAGAAGAGTGTGAAGATTTACCATATAACCGTTTGGACCTTTGGTTATATGGGTGAGTATGTATTGTCTCACTTATATTATCCAGTGGCACATCGGAATCATCGTCGATGTCTTCTGTCTCTGGCAGATTTTCACTTGGGTTTTCTGATTCGACATGTTGATCAACTCCTACTCCCGGATAATATCCATCATCAGTACCAATATGTTTTTTTGTAAATATTCGATCTAATATATTGATATCGGTAAACGGGTGTGCTCGAAGTTTTGCAACATCCAGTATTTTCTATAAAAAAAATATAAAAAAATATTAAATAAATATATTTATCGTGTCTAGATTTTAAATTTGAGAATATGTATATAATGATAAGAATTATATAGAAATTACCTTAATACGATCATTCCACCATGCATCATCCATGTTGATGGTTTGTGTATCAGGATGAAGTGCGATTCCAGTCTTCCAAATCAATTGACAATAAATATCGTATTGTTTTTTAATCGAATAATATTTATTTTTAAATTTTTTCCAGTCTAAATTATAACACGTGAACTCTCGAAATATCTCGATTATTCTCATCTTACTTTCTTTTTTAAGATTTTGACTATGTCATCCAGTGCGATCCAACTCTTTCTCGTATATTTCAAGAAAAATGTTGACCAATCTATCAGTCCATTGTATCGTCACCTTAAAAAAATATTATTACATACACTAATCAACGATACAAAAAAATATTATATTATAATAAAGATATATTTATAGAATATATACCTCTCTAACATATGACGATTGTCCCTTTGAATTCACCATGTTTGTACTGTAAAAAGACATAAGTTATATTTTTTATTTCGTATATAAATAATATAAATATAATATATATATATATATATATATTTAAATATAACGTGTATATATATATGTATTTATATATAATTAGTATGTATATATACATATATATATGGGATAATTCCATTTAAAACTCTGTACTTTTCTCTCGTCTCAATTTAAACCCTGTACTTTTTTTTATCAAATGTGATATTGATATCACATTTGGCATATGCTGGCCTGAATAAAACTTTGAATACAACTGAGTCATTGTATCAACGGTTTTTTTTTCTTTTTCTTTTTCTTTTATTGTTATATTGGTTTGGGAGATTGTCAAAGGGTGTCTAGTTTTCCCTCGGAGGCTCTCCTTGATCCTTGAAGGATGGATGTTTTGTTTGATATATGATTCGTCATGAAATATTTGGTAAGAGTGAGGTTTATGGTTTGTAGCATTTTTAGAATAAGCTGCGGTGGATTCTAGAAAGCAACGTCTTGGTGTCAATAGGACTGGGTGGGCGCGGAGACCCGACTTTCTGGTACGGATCTGGCTCGCGAGTCTCGATTTGAAAATTTAGGTGTTCGTTCATCGAAGAAATGAGCCACGGATTTGGCTACGTCGAGAACTCGTCCTTTAGATGTCGGGTGTACTCACATATATATATATATGTATTATATATATGTGTGTATATATATAAATATGTTTATATATGTGTATATATGTATATCATTTCATTATATATGTATGTGTATAATTTTTAAAATTTTATTTTTTTTTATTATTATTTTATTTTTATTTTGTATTAATTAATATTATTAAATATTAGGGATTGATGATGTGGCAGATGACTAGGATGTCATGTCAGCATTAAATAATATATTTTTTCGTTCAGGGTTTTATTTGCCAATTTTTAAAAGTATAGAGTTTTAATTTCCAATTTTTAAAAGTACAATGTTTTTTTGGATCAAAAAAAAGTACAGGGTTTAAATTGAGACGAGAGAAAAGTACAGGGTTTTAAATGGAATTATCCCTATATATATATACATATTATATATATACTCACATACGTATATCTATGTGTAAGTATATATATATACTATTTATATTGTTCAAATACATATACATATATATATATATATTATATTTATAATGTTTCAATATATATATATATATTCAACATTAATATGTATATGTATATGTATATAGATGTATATGTATATATATATAACTATAGATATAAGATGACTATAATATATATTTTGAATAAAGATTTTGAATTACATTTCTTGTAAGTTTGTTCTTTTATAAAAACTTTTTCAAATATGAGTTATGGTAAAAATGATAAGAATGTGGTATTTATATAGACATAGATATAATGTGAAATTATTTTTAAAATGATGGGTATTTTTGTCTTTAGTATAATTTATATAATTATTTTTTAATAAAAAATAAAAAATCTACTAACAAACCTCTAAAATCTACAAAATATTAGTTTTTACCTTTCACGTAGCTTTCCTCCAAAAGTGGCTTAGCGGGTTTTTAGGAAAACTAAAATAAAAAAATATTGACTTGGAAATTTTTGGATTTTTAATCTCTAAAAACTGGGAAAACTCCTCCCATTCAAGCCCTTATATTTATCTGTATTATAGATACGGTGGATGAGTTATATATTCGTAAATGATACAGTATGAATTGGTAAAGTATATACATGCGTTTACTGAAGTATATACTTGTGTTTAGTAGTGAAATTTAAGTTTAAAAATTCAGCACGGGCTGTAACATGGTATGTTAATTCCAACACGAGCAGTGTTAGATTCAACACGGGTTGTGTCAAATGTAAAATGGGCATCTTAATTGCAACACGACCATATTAGATTCAACATGGGTCATGTCAATTCTCTGAGAAAATATTGTTTTTTGCTTAGACATTTGGCACGGACCGTGTTAGGTGCAACAAGGACCGTGTCAATTCTCTGAGAAAATGTTATTTTTGCACAGACATTTGACACGGACCATGTCAGATTCGACACGGATCATGTTAAATGTCTGGAACATGAACAAATGCGATTTTTCACATGAAAACTACTAAATTGATACAACTTTTAAAGATGTATCTCATGGTTTGTAACAAAAAACGTCAGAGAATGTTGGATATAAGAGATCTAATTGATTTTTGAGAGATTTGGGAGCAATTTTGGTGAAGAATCTTGCTACTTCTTCTCTAACTTTTCTTGTTCATTCTCGTTCTCGGGTTTTTTTCTGTTTTGAGCAACTTTTGACGAGCAAATCAATGTTACTGATCTTCTTTGTATCTATAAACGTATTCTCGGATTTTTCCTTTATTCGGTGGGGAAGGAATAATGTTTTAAGAAAGTGGAATCACGCCTAAAAGATCATATCTGAGTTCATCTATTAATTTTGTTTTTCGATTTTGTTGTTCTCGTTATCTTTCTGGATGTATCCATATCCTGATTCTTTTTTTTTTAACAGTACGTTCATTTGATTGGCACCAAAAAATATGATTGGTAAGTATTGATATTTAAGCTTTTTTAATTAAAAATATGAAAAATATGAAAATACCATTCGGTAAGTATCGATATTTAGATTTTATCATAAAGTACCTTGTTCAATACTAACTCAAAACCTTTATATTATATTATTATAGTTCTGCATTACAAATTATGTGAAAAATAATATTGTGATAGATTCAATGTCAGAACGCCCGTTTTAACCCTGATATATATATATACACACATTGATATAATATATATACACACACAAGTGGAGCCTTCTCAATCTTATGGGGCCTAATCATTTATAAAATATAATTAATAAAAATTCTAATTTATATAATAGAAATATTAATTTTAAAATTATTTAATTATTTTTAAAAAAAATTAATATATAATAAAAATATTTAACGATAATAAATTAATTTTGTAATATTTTTATGTATTAATGATAACAATATATTTTTCAAATGAATCTATAAATTTAAAGCTCCTATTATAAATATAATCGATTTTAAAGTTCTTAAAATAATTCTTTTCATTTATTATTAATATATTTTATGAATTATAATATTAATTTAAAGATTAAATTTAAAGTTGAATTTGAATTTGAATTTATAATAAGTTTGTGATAAAAATAAATTTTTAAGTATTAATTTTATAATTTCAAAAGAATGTAAAAATATTTTTCTAAAATTTATTTTATTTTATTCTCTTTATGATTGTGTATAATTTTAAAAATATGACCCCAAAATTTATAGAATCTTGTTCCACTCCTCCACTTGCGCATGTTAAAAAATAGATTATATATTCACTTTGATTTTTCTTATCCCACGTTTTTTTAGAAGAAAAAGGAAAGAAACAAATAAAATTAATTTGGGAAAATGGCATACGAAATGTTTAAAATGTGACTTTTTCCTACACGAACTTTTAATTTGACAAAAAACTATATCAAATTATCAAATGTGCCAAATTGATACACGGACTATCCAATTTAACTGCAATTTTCTACACAATCCGAAAACGACGTTAAATATCCGTTAACCGATGACGTGACACGCCATGTGGCGTCTGACATAGCACACCACATGAAAAATTTTACCACGTCAGCGTGTCACGTCAGATTTTTAAAAAAATATAAAAAAATCTAAAAAATTGCAAAATACAGATTTAAAAAAAAACAAAAAATCTGAAAAAAAATTGAAAAAAGATAAAATAATATAAAAATAAAAAGCAGAAAAAATACATATATATATATATATATATACATATATATTCATATCTATATACAAATATAAACATATATACCCCTATATATGTATATATACTTATATATTTTTTAGTATGTATATATTTGTTTGTATGATACTTAGCTTCTATTTAAAAATTTTAAATATATATATATACTCCTATATAAAAATATATATACTCCTATTTAAAAAATATATATATATACTTCTACATATAAATACATATACTTATATATACTCCTATATATATACATATATATTCATATCTATATACAAATATAAATATAAACATATATACTCCTATATATGTATATATACTTATATATTTTTTAGAATGTATATATTTGTTTGTATACAAATACACATATATATACATATATATTCATATCTATATACAAATACAAATATATTTGTTTGGATGTATATGTATATATATATTTGTATAGATGTTAGTATATATATATATGTGTATATGTTTTAATTTGTATATATATAGATATATTTTATATAGGAGTATATATATTTATATTTGTATTTGTATATAGATATGAATTTATATGTAGGAGTATATATATATTTTTTAAATAGGAGTATATATATTTTTATATAGGAGTATATATATATTTTTAAAAAAATTTCGATTTTTTTCAGATTTTTTCTGGATTTTTAAAAAATATGACGTGGCATGCTGACATGGCAAAATTTTTCATGTGGCGTGCCATGTCAGACGCCACGTGGCGTGCCACGTCATCAGTTAACGGACATTTAACACCCAATTCGGATTGCGTAGGAAATTGCAGTTAAATTCGGTAGTTCCTGTATCAATTTGGCACATTTGATAATATGGTATAGTTTTTTGTCAAATTAAAAATTCGTGTAGAAAAAATCATGTAGGAAAATATTATTTTTCCAAATAATTTCAATTTTTAAATTCCTACAAATATCGATTGTGCCACTGTAGCTAAACAAACTTCTATAATTTATCTTATAAATGTTATTCCTTCCGTTTCTGATAAATGAGGTTTTAGAGAATATATTTTGTTATCAAATGGATATTATTTTAGATTTTCTAAATTTTTTTAAAAAAAATTACAAATTTATCTTTAATTAAAAATATCGAATTTCAACAAAAAATATGTAGTTACTTTTTCTTTTCAATACAAATTAATGCCAACACAAAGTTGAGATGGCCGAGTTGGTCTAAGGCGCCAGATTAAGGTTCTGGTCCGAAAGGGCGTGGGTTCAAATCCCACTCTCAACATATATTATTTTATTTTATTTTTTAAAAAAAAATCGAGAATACCCAATAGGAGGTGTAGCTAATTCTATGCTTATCGAATAGATTCATGGAGACAACTAGAAGGCTCTTAACTCGTTCTAATGATATATATAATTATCATCTAATAATAAAAAACATTATTATACGTTTACATGTTTCTTTCGTTGAAAACAAAGGACATGATCAGAATTCTAAAAAGGGAAACTATTCATATTCGTACTTAAAGGATGGATAATTAAATTATGATTATCAAATTCGGTTCGAAAACGATTTATTCAATTTTAGTAAACCACATCAGTATTCGATTTGATCCAGTTGGATTCCGGTTCACACCGGCTCAAAACTAAGTTTTCAGACCGAAATACCCCTGATTGGAAATAAATGAAACCAAACCGGTTGACATTCCTAATAGCATAAACCAATCGAGTTTAGACCGGTTTTGCCCAGCCACCAATTATTTTCTTTCGCTTTTCCTCTATAAACTAAAATTAAATTAATTGTTTTGCTTGTCGGTTTATTTTCCTTAAGAAATTAATTAATTGAAAATATAACCAAAAAAAAAAAGTGAGAGAAAGGAGGGGAAAGAAAAGATGGGCGGTGACGGTGACGGTGACGGTGACGAATGTATCAGATAAATACCTCTTAACGGTTCGGTGGAAAACACGAAAAAAAAGTTGAACTTGCTGATGGCGTTGCCGCCGTCGCTTTACCTCTTGCCGTCGTCTTCGCCGCCGGTCAAAACCCTAGCTCTTCTTTCTCCGTCTCTATCGCCGCGATCCTCTTCGTCCTTTGGTTGCTCCTCGTCTTTGAGCCACGGTTGCTCGTGCTCTTTTTCCTCCGATCGACTTTTCGCGCCTCGCAATTCGGTTCTGAAAGGGATGACGATGAAGAAGGCGAGGAAACGGCTGGGGGTCGTGGCTATGGCTCCGGAGGAGGAGAAGCTCACTCGTCGGAGCCCTCTCGATTTCCCTATCGTACGTATCGAGTCCTCTTTTTTTCTTTTTTCCTAGATTTTCTTAGGGATTGCGTGAGACTCATCGACCAATCTCCCGTAATATCTGAACAACGCTGTTGATCGCTTTCTCTGAATCGATGGGATGGAATTTGCGAGGAGTTTCAAATTTAATAGATTTGTGGGTCTAAATCAAATCACTAATTTGCGCGAATATTGTTTCAAATAATATGGCTAGAAGAAAGATTTGCGTGTATTGTTTCATCTGGATTCTCTCTCTCTCTTGACGCCATGCTTGTGCAAGTAAAGCCTGCGAAATTTTGCTATTCGATGTTCTTCCTCTCTGATAATCACATAGACAAGATTTCTGATTTTTAGATTATAGGTTCAGAACTGCTTGTTTGTCAAATCGAGCTAAAGTCTTTGATGAAGCTCATTAGATCCTGTCCTGTATATGGTTTGATATACCATGCGCTTGTAGCGTCTTGCTTACTGGATTATCGGATTCGGATGATTCGTTCGGTTCATGGATCCTACCGACTTAACGTTAATACATGTTCTATTGAGGATCAACATGTTTATCACCTGAATCTATTTAGGGTTGAAGCCGGAAGATTAATTTCTTGTTCATCTGTTTGAACATGAACTGAGTCTCATCCTCCTTTTCTGAATGCCTTTGCTTGAGGTGAATGTTCTCGTGATGAATATCTAGCTCCTGTCGCCGAACTTTTCAATCTTACGTAGAATCCTCGCTGTGGCGGTGCCTGTTCCGCCATCTATCCATTCCTGGTCCCATCCATGGAGAGGTTTGTCCCGGGAATGGAACCGGCTCGAATGATGTTTGAACAAGTTTGTGTTTTTGGGTATGTGGCAGGAATGGGAGAGACCGAAACCCGGGAGAAGGCCAGACATTTTCCCTAGGTTTAGCCCTATGAAGACACCATTGCCTCTTCCGGGGCCTTTCGATCCTCCAGCGGAAGATGATGAAGAAGACGAAGAAGAGGAGAAGAAGAAGGAAGACGGTGAAGAAGACGATGACCCCGACAAGGAAGAAGATGATAAACCTAAAAAGCCAAAGTAAAATACTCCTCTCTATGGAGAGATATTCACAACAGGCATATATACATATATACATAGTTCTGAGTTGTCTTGTCTTTGCCTCGAGCATTAGGATTTTGCCTTGTAGTTGTTGCCTCTTCTTCTGTCTGTTGTAATCATTAGAATACCATATCTCATTAAGAAAAAGAAAGGCTTAAACCACGGAATTGGTTTCAATTTTCAATCATAGAATTTTGTACTTTTATTTAATAGTTTTATATTTTTTAAAAAAAACGAATGAGTGATTAGTAATGATTTGAAGTGTTTATAAATTTTGTAGATATTAGATTCTGGACTTGTGAGATATTTGGGCTTTTAGTAAGTAAAAGACCCAGAAATAACAATAGAAGGCCCAATGAGACCCAATTTCTTTATATATATAATCTATTCTTTACCAAAATCTTTAATCCGCAATCCGGTAATTCGGAGGGACCAGCAATGGCGTCGAAGCAAGATTACGGCATCCCCGTTCCGTACGCCCCTCTTCCTCCGACGCCCACCACCCAAACTATTATCGTTCTGACCCCTTACTACCGCCATCGCCGATCTTCCTTCCTCCGCCACCTCCGGTGCTGCTTCCTCTTCTCCGCCGCCATCCTCCTCCTCTCCGCCGCCGTCTTCTTTCTCTACCCCTCCGACCCCGACATCAGACTCACCCGGATCCAGCTCAATCATGTCCGTGTACTGGATTCCCCGAAACCCGCCATTGATCTCTCCTTCTCCCTCACCATCAAGGTCCGAAACCGCGACTTCTTCTCCCTCGACTACGATTCTCTCGTCGTCTCCGTTGGGTACAGAGATAGGGAGCTAGGGATTGTGAAGTCGCGTGGCGGCCATCTCCGAGCTCGTGATAGCTCTTACATAGACGCGACGCTTGATTTGGATGGTCTGGAAGTTGTCCATGACGTGATTCACTTGATCGGAGATTTGGCTAAGGGTGTTATCCCTTTCGATACCATTGCTTGGGTCAAAGGAGATTTAGGGTTCTTCTTCTTCCGGATTCCAATTCAGGTACCCCATCTTTCCTCGTTGATGTATTCGTCTCCGAGCTGTGATTCAATTCATGCGCCATGGATTTTAGGGAAGCGTACTGTGATTCGTATTCGTACAAAGCTTCCTCTTTTTGGAGTGATAACATGAGAGGTTGTAGTGTCGGCTTTTGGGTATAAGTCTTATCATGAAATTCAATAGTTGTGGACCTTGTGGTCTTAGTTTGGAGCTTTCGTATGGATGTTTTCACTATTGATAAAGCTAATAGTGTCTGGTCCTTGTAGAAAATCCATAGTGATGAAGAAATTCTTAGGAGTTTCATTAGGAACAATTGGCTCATTGATTGAGGAGGACCCTTTGTGATTTCTTCATGCTCTGCTTCTCTCCATCCTTTCTGATTCTGGGCTTATGAAGATTTGATCCTCTTCACATGGAAACCGATCTTTCTGAGTGTTTTCTACTTTATGTAGGAGGTGACTTTCCAGTATCATGAAGCCTATCTTCTGTGCAATCAAATATGAATTTCTTTCACTTGAGTTGGATTGCTTTATGATATATGATTTGTGGATTCTTTTTTATTTTGTGTTGACATCAAGCCCCTTTACTCCACAGCGGTTGCCCGTTAAAGATGCAACCTTTTTTGGTATTTTTAGTTGACTGAGTTTACTTTACTCTAATTGTGCTCTACATACATTGGCCATGCTTTTTGAGTTTCACCATGACGCGAGACCTCTCGATGTTTTGCGATATTGTTTTCTGTGCAGGGAAAAGTGAAGTGTGAGGTGTATGTCAATGTCAACGACCAGACAATTTCCCACCAGGATTGCCGCCCGTAGGTAAGCCGGTTTCTCAGTTTATCACGAGGTTATTATTTATTAGCAGAGTAATCGAACGTTATGATTACAATATGCTCTGATTACGAGTTCTAGCATTACAGAAAGATGGGTAGAAACGGAGAGAATCAGAACAATATATAGCATTATGCAAATTATGATATGGATGAACTTTTACTCTGTTCATTGCTCCGGTGGGGCATAGCTTGAACTAGTTTATCTGCCTCGGAAACTTTTTTTTTTATAATCTGGAAATTCACTAAACCTTCGACCCAACTATATCTCTCATCGAAACAGAGAAACCCAGGTGAATGCCCCTCCCCTTGGGGAGACTCGAAGCTGGGTTGGGAAGGAGATTTGTTGTATCTCTTACCAATTAAACCACGCAATCTTGGGTTGCCTCGGAAACTTGACTTCCAAAAACTCAATAGCTTAAGCTATTTGCCAAACCGTATCATGCCCTGCCCTGTCCTGTGTTCTACCATGTGATTGCGCCCGACAAGGCATGGATGAATGAACAGACATTATAGGAAACATAATGGTAGATGGGTAATGAATGTTGCCCTTATATGTTTGCTCAGACTTCTAGTAATGGCGAAAAAGGAAGCAACTTTATATCGGGACAGGGATAGTCATTGGCATCACCGAGTTAGGGAACTGAGGAAAAATGGTAAGAGGGTGGGTTAGTGAAAGTTGTCTGAACTTTGAAATTGTACAATGTTGGAGTTATTTGGGTCAATTTAGAGATATTAACATTTCAGACCAGACATAGATTTTCTTTGCTTTAAGCAACTTCCATGTACTTTGGACTCTTCAAAGCCAACATATATTTGCATTGACTCCATCCATCCATTCATCCAATTGTTGCAGGGAGGCAGTATTTAATGGTTCCATGATCTACAGATATATCAGGCAGGTTTCAAATAATGTTGTAATGGACAAATGGATGCTACAGAAGACATAATGATGTATGTATACATGTATGTGTTTGTGTATATGTCTGAATTTATGAAAACATGTCAGGTTTGTAGATATTAGAGTTAAAGACATCCGTGACTCTGGGGTTTATTGTAGGAACAGTCACTGCATCTTCTTCACCGTGGCATTACATGATTTCATGTTATACTCACACAGGTAGTGTTAGAATTTAGAAATGGGTGTCGTTTTCTGTTTCTTTATATAAACTTTAAGCGAAATGGGTGTCGTTTCTCTACCTTCCTCCAAATTTGGTTCCAAATTTCTGTTTCTTTATATATATATATATATATATATATATATATATATATATATATATGTCATGGTTGATGTAGAGATTTATAGGAGTGACGGGTCTATATTTGGTAATTGATAGAAGTACAGGAAAATGAGAGAGAACGGTGAAGAAGATTACGAATGATTTTATAAATAACATATAATAAAAGTAAAGATATATAGAATAATTTACACTAGAAAATATAGTTTGCAATGTATATTTTGTAAAAAAATGGTATATTGCAAGCCAATCTTTTCATTTAAAAAAAATAAAAATTTGTACCATGAACATGAACATGGAGGAAAAATGGAGGAAAAAAGTAGTGGTGGTCATGGTTATGCCACGTATCTTTTTGTTTGAGCCACATGAATGACATTTAACTTCTTTCCTCTTTCAGCATTTAATGGCTTGAAAATGTTAGGGGGCACAAAACGCTGTCGTTTTAGCGAATTGGACATATTTGTATTTATCGGAGGAAAAAAAACATACAATCCATTCCAAATCAAATCCTCTAATTCTAATTTATTATGTAACAAACATGAGAAGATTTTTTTCTCTAAAAGATATTAGTATAAAAATGATGTATTAATGGCTTAACTATTTTCCATGGAAGATTTACATTTTTGATTTGTAATCTATAATTAAAATTCAATTATTAGAAAACGTGTCCAAAAATGGTAATTATTTGCTGATTTTCCGAACCTACTAATTTAAGCATATATATATATATATACACACATATATTTTTAAGGCGAATTTAGGCTGTTCGTCCAAAGCGTTCCTTGATTGGTATATTAATATAACAAATTCTTATAAATTATTATATTATAAATATACATTAATGGACACAGTGACAGGATGACTGCAATTAGGTCCACTTTAGTTTCGATTTTAATTTTCAATTTTAATTTTTTTTCCATTTTCGTTCAACCCCTCAAGAGATCACTTTATTGCATTGAGAGTGCACGGAACCATTGCATTTAATTCGGACGTCTTTGATAAAACGTGAGGAAGAAAGACGACCAACAACCCCCACATCTCCTCATTTCAAAATTTATTATTACTTATTACCTTATATTATATATATATATATTACATATACACACACATATATATATATATATATAAAGGAAATACCGATATGTATAAATATGTATTATAAACGATATCATATGATTTCCAACATAAATTTGAAAATTCGTCCCATTTTTTCCTTATCTTAATTTAAAAAAAAATTGAAAAATAAAAATTGATGAACGTTGAAGAATATTCAAAGAACTCGTTAAATTTTTAAAAATGAAATAAATAATGAATATAAACCTATTATATGTTGGAACAAACAGGGATTAGACTTTTAGAACATGGTAGACTACTAGACTTGACTATCTCCATAATAAACTTGCGAAAGTCGCGAAGAACGAGTTATTTTACTAAATTTTTACGCAGTAATTCATTTATTAGTTTGTAATGATAAAATGAAATAAAGAAAAAAAATAATAGGACGGGTTTTGAAGAATAGAAGATAAAAAAAAAAACAGATAATATATTAGATTGAAATTATAAATTGAATTTTTCAAAAATAGGATCGGATTGATGAGCCGTAATAATTTCGTGTGCGTATATATATTCCACGTCAGACTTCTAGAATATGTTAATATTTTGGACTTTTACAATTTTATCATTTATGTAATAAAATCATCACAAACCTCGTGTTTTTATATGTCATCCTCTCCTCTTGCATTAATTTGAATACTAGTAGTTTTCATAGTGGGTGCAACAACCCGTATTTAAATTATTTTTATTTAATGAAATTTTTAAAAAACTGTTTTCTTATAAGTTTATAACCATGCAATATGGTCTTTATTTGCATCTGTTTCCACAAGGCATGGCACCAAAAAAAAAACAAATCAAGTATGAAGTAGCATAAACGCTAATTAATCGATAATCATTATAAAGTTTTTTTTTGGTATAATAATCGTTATAAAGTTTTGAAGATATCCGATATTTTACCTCATTTGTATATCTATTATATAATTTTGCCCAATTTCGCGGTTATGTCCGTATTTTTTGGGTAGAAAATTCGAAACTATATCAGTTTTCGGTCCAAGAAAACCATCAATATTCAACTTTCAAATTACCAAAACTAAAACTACGAAATCATACGTATACCTAAGTATGATACGTGAATTTTATTATTATTATATGAATTCGATATTTTTAATTTTAAAATTTTCCAATATGGTGGTTTGAATTGGAAAAATACAGAGAGAGAAGTAATTTATTGAGATCATGTTTGCCTCTCATTTTATTGGGATCATAGGGTAGGCGCAGAGAGATTATAGGTTTACGAACGTATGTACGTATACGTATGTATCGGAGCAATATTAATTGTGAAAAATATTTACGTTGAATCTATAACTGTAGATAGTTTTTTCACTTTTTACCTTTGATAGATTTCAACGACAATGCTGAAAAAGAGAAATATTTACAGAACATAAGTGTGCAGGAACTGAAGGCCCCCCCCCGACTATAAATAACCTGCCGTTCTTCACAGTTCGCACCTCACCGTCTATACGGAGAGAGAGGGAGAGAGAGAGAGAGAGATGGAGACCGGAAAATGCAACGGAGGCACAACGGCGGAGAAGTTGCCGGAGATCAAGTTCACGAAGCTTTTCTTCAATGGCGAGTTCCACGACGCCGTTTCAGGTGTCTCTCTCTCTATATATATATATATAGTCTTGATGTCTCATTTTTCACTGTTTTACATGTGTGCATTATATATATATATATATATATGTATAATCGATTGAATTAATATTATTATTTTTTGGTTGGGTGGTGATGGGTGAAATTGGAAAGGGAAAACATTTGAGACAATAGATCCAAGGGATGGGAAAGTGATAGGGAGAGTTGCGGAAGGAGACAAGGAAGACGTTGACTTGGCAGTCAAAGCCGCACGCCATGCCTTTGACCACGGACCTTGGCCTCGCTTCTCTGGCTCTGTCCGTTCTCGCTCCCTCTTTTTTTATTATTATTTTTTAATTTCAATTTAACCCGCCAAAACAAAAATTCATTCTAAATTTGGAGTCAACTTTTTATGAGACATGGGGAATAAAAATGAGCAACCTGCTTTAAGATGAAGTGAATTTGGAGTCAAGAATTTGAATCTGTTTCCATGGTGTTAACGTCCATCATCATCGTCAGGAGAGGGGAAGATTGATGCACAAATTCGCGGATTTAATCGAAGAAAACGCGGATGAATTGGCAGCGTTGGACGCCGTGGAAGCCGGGAAATCGTTCGAATTCGCCAAGAGGGGCGAGATTCCCACCGTCTTGAGCTGTTTCAGGTACTATGCCGGTGCCGCGGACAAGATTCACGGCGAGGTCGTGAAAATGACAAAGCCCTCGATGTTTGGTTACACTCTCAAAGAGCCTGTCGGAGTGGTCGGCCTCATCGTTCCGTGGAACTTTCCGAGCGTTTTGTTCGCCGCAAAGGTGGCCCCGGCCTTGGCCGCCGGCTGCACCATGGTGGTCAAGCCGGCCGAACAGACTCCGCTCTCGGCTCTGTTCTACGCTTACCTTGCTAAGCAAGTAAGTCCTTTGATGATCAAGCCCTAACTTTGGAGATCTGTGATTGCGCGTGTGTGTGAGATTGAATACCTAATAGGAAATTAGGGTTTGATTCCAAATCTTTGTCGTCGTTTGATCTTGCGCGGTATCAGGCAGGAATTCCCGACGGTGTGCTCAACGTTGTTACCGGGTTTGGTCCGAAGGCTGGAGCTGCAGTTGCATCTCATATGGACATAGACAAGGTAAACCATTCTATTACAGCCACAACCTTATCCATTCCCTTTTCGAGTTTTTAGGAACCGGAATCCTTGATCGGCTTTTGAACATGGAACCCAAAAACCAGAATATCTTATTAAGGAGATGGCTTGCTTCTTATGATTCCTATGTTTTTTTCACCAGATTAGTTTCACGGGATCGACGGAAGTAGGAAGGACGATAATGCAGGCCTCGGCGACCAGTAATCTAAAGCTAGTGTCCCTCGAGTTGGGCGGAAAATCGCCTATTCTGATATTTAACGATGCTGATGTCGAGAAAGCCGCTGAACTCGCCCTCGTCGGTAACTTCTTGAACAAGGTACCCCGCCCTCGATTAACTTCTTCATCTTTACTAGGCTTGAGCTTACATTTCAGTAGCATTGGCTCTGAAAAAATTGTAAAATTTGGCGGGTTTTTTCAGGGGGAAATCTGCGCGGCGAGCTCACGGGTTTTAGTACAAGAAGGCGTATACGATAAACTCGTGAAGAGGTTAGTTGAGAAGGCGAAAGGTTGGACCGTCGGCGACCCTTTTGATCCTACTGCTCGTCAAGGACCTCAAGTACGGTTTCTTTTTCTTCACAAAACGCTCTCACTGTAAATAGGTGGATACGGTTAATTAATATACGCTTTTGATATAATTTTATACGTAGGCGGATAAGAAGCAATTCGAGAAAATACTGTCTTACATTGAGCATGGCAAGAGAGAAGGCGCGACTTTGCTCACAGGCGGCAGAGCCGTGGGGGACAAAGGGTATTTCATCGAGCCGACCATCTTCGCCAATGTCACGGTTAGTTCTAGCTCTTTAGGCTAAGGCTTGGTTCGGCGGTCTGAATCTTTCGGACCGAGGGTTTACTGTGTGCTGATGTTACATGGAAAACCTTATATTAAAACCCTAAATGTACATAATTATAGTAATAGCACGATTTGATTGTACAAATGATTTTGGATAGAACAGGAGGACATGAAGATATACCAAGACGAAATCTTCGGACCGGTCATGTCATTGATGAAGTTCAAGTAAGCGAAACCCAAACTTCCCTTACACTTTGTTTCACCTTCCGTTGATCTCTACTTACACCGATACACAAGGTTTTTTGGATAACCGGATATCATGGAACGAGGTCCAGACTAATCTCGAGATACATAATCAAGGTTTTTAAGCATAGGGTATCATCATATAAATTCATACACATGTAACGAAAAAGAGTCGTGACAGGACGGTGGAAGAAGGGATCAAAATGGCGAACAACACGAAGTACGGGTTAGCAGCGGTGATAGTGAGCCCAAACATAGACTTGGTGAACATGGTGTCGAGGTCGATAAGAGCGGGTCTGATATGGGTTAACTGTAACCTGGAACTGGACGTCTCTTGCCCGTTCGGCGGCTACAAGATGAGCGGGTTCGGTCTAGACAACGGGTTGGACGCTCTCGACGGCTACCTTCACGTCAAGTCAGTCGTCACTCCCCTTCACAACTCTCCTTGGTTGTGAACCCTCTCTCCCTCAGTTTCACTACTCTCTCACTTTAAGATTAGCCTTTTTCATGTGTATACATTGAAATGTAATAAGAGAGGTTGTCCTAAACACAGCGTTAGGGCAAAGTGAATAAAAAGGCTGACGTACCAAGATTATTTGATATATATGTTTTTTTTTGTTATAATGAATCTAAACAAAACTAGACCAGAAAAAGGTATAAAAAGGGTGGTCCAAATGAAAAAAGATTGGGTTTTACAAGTTCGGGTCGAATCCAAATTCGTTATACATATCCATTTAGATCTTTTTTTAATAATTAAGAAGTTCACTTAACCGACGTTACATCTCCCTAAACTCCGGGGGTTGCCTCAGTTTAGATATTTGTTTGTGAGAATTCGAGGTTCTTGAAAAAGTTTTAATGAGTTAGAACTCGAAATGAATGAAAACGAGGGAAGAATCTGCAATTCAATTTCTAATATTTATCAAAAAAACAAAGTAGCTAATAAATATGATTTTCATTTGGCGAAAAAAAAAGCATATTATTTGCGTATAACTCGCAATTAAATATTCATACTTATATGTTTAAATCGGTCGATATATGCGTATGATGAAGGTGTACATACATATCTCACGACGCAAATGGTATTTTTATTAATCAAGAAAAAGTTGAAAAACTAATTAGTTTTAGTATAGTTTTTTTTTTGTTATAAAGTTTTAGTATAGTTTTGTATTCGTAATAAATATTTCCCATTTAAATATTGAGGATGAGGACAACTGTCCATGTCCAACTACAGCCAAACAAAAAGACACTCACCCCCTCGGAAATTGTTTTAAAATTTAAATAAATAATAAATGAATATATGACAACTTTCCTGCATATATATTTATAATAACGCCGCAGACGTCGACGCCTAACCAAACACCATGGATATATATATATATGCTTATTTTATTGCTAGCAAGTGGTCATATTCAACGTATTTTTCAGTTCATATACAAACGGTTGATTTTATTATATATGGATGTATATATGACCATTTATTTCACTTATTGCGTGTATATATAGAAAGAGAGAGAGCTTCTTCGGTATTAGAAAGATCTAATAGCTACACCATTTTGGGTATCCCTAAATATATAGATGCAAGTAAATTCACAATCAAAGATAATATTTTCTTTTATCAAAAAAAGATAATATTTTCCTAATATTTATCATTATCAAATTTATCCATCTTCCACAATCTCAACCGGGACACTCCGTGAGATTTGGATCGAAAATTTTTATACCATAATAAAAAAAAAATTACAAATTTTATTTCAATTCGATCTAAAAATCATTATAGCAATAGAGATTAATTAATAGCATTCTAATAGTAATAAAAGTAAACTACTCTAAAATTATATTTTTTTAAATATCTATCACAAATTTTTAGATAATTTTTTTGCCGTCTTATCTGATTTTGTCCCCCAAATATAAATAAAGATTTACAAATATTAAAGACAAGATGTAACGTGTATAATTTATAGTTTGGTCGGATAAGTCAAATCCATTAAATATATGTGACGGCAACCAACGTCAATAATGATTCGCCCATATTATCATGCAAGGCAAAATTTAATATTCGCCCATATGTCGAGATGTTTATATGTATATATATAATTAACGTAATATATATATATATATACATATACATACATATTGTGTTGGAAAGTTATAATACGCATGAATTTCAGCTTTCAGATCAATACATACATGCATGTAACTTATCATATGCATTGAATTATAGATATTTATACAGTCAATGAACGTGTAGGAAAGGTACAAGTTTGATGTCGTAATTTGCTTTGAAAAAAATTTCCGTAATTTTCATTCAAACTTCGTCAAGGCAAGAAACGAAAAATCCAACATGAAAAGTGTTATTACATGCGACCAAAAAAGTATTAAAAAAATATAAAAATCTCTGCGGTGATAAAAAAACTGAGATATTTAGGGAAGACTAACTTTATTATTATTATTATTATTATTTAGGACATAATTAGTTATTATAACAAATATTTTGGGTTGTAAACTTATATATTAAAATTGATAAATAGTTAAATTGGGCAATCTTTTTTTTTTTTTGTGTGTGTTTGCTGCATCACTTATTTTGTTTTGTTTTATTGACGATTCTATTTGGAATTTTCACGTATATACTGTTTTCTTCTCTACAGTACACCCTAATATTGTTTGTATATTTTCGACCGAATTTGTATATGGTATAGTCTTGGAATTAGGGTTTTATTTTTCTTATTTTCCGATTTCGTCGACCTTTTTCTTCTGTTATTGTCTTTGTCTTTTTTATTATATTTACGTCGGACAATTTAATCGGCCCATTGATAGAAAAATGATCAGGATACTGAATTCAGAACCGTCTTTTAGCAAGTGCAATCGATGCATTTGAACAGGGCCCCATTAATTTGGAGGCCCCACTTTTTTAAAAATAATAATTATTATTAATTATAAAAATAAAATATCTCTTATAATTTGACATTAAATTTTGTGAAATCATTATTCTAATAATTTTTTAGTATATAATTATTATAGAATAAATAAATAAATATACTATAAAAATTAATTAGATTATAAAATTTAATTTTTCTAGTTTATTATTAATACAAATTCAACATTAAATTGAATTTTTAAATTGATTTCAAAATTCCTATATTTTAATAAGAAATTAATCATTTTATTTTAAAAATTGAAAATAGTTTGTATTTATGAATCCTAATTTATGGATTTCCTTTATAAGTTAATATTATTATGATTAATACATAAAAACATTACAAAATTTATTGATGATAATTACATTTTTTTTTTCGAAATTAATAATTTTTCGAAATCAATAAATAATTTTATTATTAATTTTTATTATATAAATTTATATTTTTTTATTAAATACTTTTAATAATAATATTTTTATTATATAAATTTATAATTTTTATTAATTAATTTTTATAAAATGTACAGGGCCCCATAAAAGTTTGAGACGGCCCTGACTGAATTGCTAATTATTCATAAATATGGATTCATATACTGAAGTTATAAACAAGGCGGAACTTATAATAGCGCGCGCACACAGGAAATTTTCATTTAAATACATCAAATTATTAAAAATTCCCACATAAACATAGTTTTTCCCTAAATATAAATATTAAAATATCTAAAATATCCATAAATATATATATATATATATATATATATTCAAAATATAACATTTCTGTAGAGCACGGTATTTACAACTTTAAATTATATATTAAATATTTACCAGAATATTTAAAATAGCAATATAATATATATATATATATATATATAATATTTTAAGAATTTCGTCTAATTTTACCGGATTTTTTGTGCACAGATTAATATATACCCGTTTGTATTTTCAATTGGGGAATGGTGTCGTGGTAATAGGTTGGCCACATTCTATATATATGCATACATACTAGTTTCGTTAAGACATCAATGAGTTGGCATTGGGCCAGTTCTCGTGGTTTCACATTTATTTTCGATGCATATGCTTTTTTATCATGTCTATGCATCAAATTGGGATTATAAATCAGTTTTCTACGTAAGATTATATATAATCACAAGATTACTGCAAATAATACTTATCCAATACAGAGGAAAATACACAATTGGTGACACCATTCTCTCGCGGCAATGTCAATCGGTTCCAAATCTTATGGACGTATGGCTATCACTTACTTGCTCGATCCAATCTTATCTTCCCTTAGGGTCTGACCTCTGTTTTTGTAAGCTTCACGGACAATGGAATCCATTACTTGTACGGCTGAGTGCCGGGTTCTATACGGACTACTTTTTTTTTTTTACTAATGCATATTTACCATTACCATATATATATATATATATATATATATATATATATATATATATATATATATATCATGGTTAGCTACGTTTTTTGTTTTTTTTTATTGGATAATTTCCAAAATATAGAACAATATTTAAGAGTCTAAGACCATTTTTATTTTTATTTTTGTTTATATAAATAGGCTTTTTTTTTTTTTT
>NW_010971390.1:117203-119767 GCF_000463585.1 Tarenaya hassleriana | reverse complement strand
CACCAGGAGCTATTGTAACAATACGGTCTATTATTGTCTCTCCCTGCATCAACAAAGTAACTTATTCAGAATGCTGTGGAATATTACTGCAAAGAACATCAACAAGATGAACCTTCATAGCTTAGTTCTATATCCCCTCAGCACTCGAAACAAATAAAAGGACTATATATATATATATATATATCATGGTTAGCTACGTTTTTTGTTTTTTTTTATTGGATAATTTCCAAAATATAGAACAATATTTAAGAGTCTAAGACCATTTTTATTTTTATTTTTGTTTATATAAATAGGCTTTTTTTTTTTTGTTTATGGAGCATACCCTTTTCGGAAACCTTCTGTCTCACGTCACTACCTTAGTCTATGTTCAAGTATTCCAAATTAATTCAAGTATTTATATTGATTGATTATGAAGAGTTTCACTTTATATAGAGTTTAGATCCTTAATTCCTATCCATAAAAATAGATAAATCTAAGGAAACTTTATTCAGACAAATTCAATCTAAAAACTAAATTATATACGAATTGAAACTTTTTATAATTTTCAATAGTTTGATATATTATTTACTGTCGATATGTGATACAAAATATAACTTTTTCCTATAACTAAAAAATCCAATTAACCTGGTGAAATGAAATCCAAATATAATGAAGTATATATTTGAAAAAAAAAAGAGATGAAATAATAATTAATACAGCCCATGAAAAATTGAGGGAGAATACATTTTTTTTTGTATTTGATAACATAAAACTAATTCAAAATCACATGGCAAAATATAGGGGTGGGCGTTTTAACCCGTAACCCGGGGTTTGAAGGTACCCAACTTAACAAGTATCCGAATAAAGGGTATCCGAATATTAACGATGATGAGATCAAGTATTAATAAGACTAAGTTTTTGACCCTCGAATCCGAGTGGGGGTTCAATTATTTTACAAGGGGTACCCGGGGGTATCCGGTATATTTATTAAAAATCTAAAATATACTTTATATCTATAATATTTTTGTCTAAATTATTCTTATTATTTATTAAAATACTTTTATTTTAGTTCAATTTTTTTATGTTCTAAACCTTTCTATACAAAAATTTCATCATTCCAAATCTTATTCTATGTAACCGGATCAACCATCATCTCTCTCTCAAAATTTTACTCATCTCTCTTCATCGTGAATTTTTCTCTTTATACTTTGACCTCTCTTATTTGTATTTTCTATATCTATAATTCAAAATTTTATAAATCGTATGGGTCCGGGTACCCGCGAGTACAATACCGAGAATCTCATTAAACCCGAGTACAAGTATCCGGATTTTATGAAGCCAAGATTGAGATAATATTTTTGTAAAACCCGTGATAATGAAGACGAGACAGGATTTTCTAAAAATTAGAGGTACCCGACCCGTGTCCATCCCTAACAAAATATGGAAATCCATATTAAATAATTTTTAGGAATTTTCCACCCTAATGATTGACTTGAGAAAAAGAGAGAGAGTCTAGAAGATATGTAAGGCCAAAATGCAATTAATGATTTACAAGTATTTATCTATTTATTTATATTAAATAAAAGGAAAGTATGATCAGAATTTACTATTTTCCTGATTCACCCCTTATCGTATATGTTGATACTGAAAGATATATAAAAAGAAAAAGAAAAAAAAAGAACTTAACAAAAATTTAAACCCGATACTACCACTGTTATTGCTGACGTGTCAACCCCATGATTTCACTATAAATACGCTCATGCTCGTCATGTCTCGGCAATCGGCATCTCCAATTCTAGAGAGAGAGAGAGAGAGAGAGATGGAGAGCGGAAATCACAACGGAGGCTCGGCGGCGAAGTTTCCGGCAATCAAATTCACGAAGCTTTTCATCAACGGCGAATTCCGCGACGCCGTTTCAGGTCTCTCTCTCTCTCTGTTTTCCTTTTTTTTTTTCTTTTCAAAAGAGATATACATATATACACACACATACATATGGGTATACTGAGCTATGATTAACCAAATTATTATCCACAATTACAATATTTCTTTAATTAATTGCATGTGGGCTGTGGGTATCTTAAATCATCGACTACTATTATATATTCTCTATTGGAATTTTTTTACAACCCTCTCTATTGAAAATTGTTTTTTTTATAAAATTCTCTATTGAAAATTGTTCTTGATGAAAAACATTTATTGGAAAAAGTATAGAGTTTTATTTTTTGATTTATAAACTAGCATATTTGTAATATTATATATCCTTCAAATATGAATCACCAATATCAGACCACGTGGTAAAAATAAATGGTGTTCGTAAATTGGGCAGGAATTATTGTAATGAATTATTAATTTTCATACGACTAGTGGTCGAAACGAGGAAGGGAAACAGGCAGATAGTGTCATGAGACGAGAGACGTGTCCGAGTTCTTCTTGAAATACGATTTACGGTCCACGCACCATATTGACATCTTTCAGATTTACCATACCTTATTTTATTTTATTTTGTTTTTTTGTTTTTTTGATAATTTTTTTTTCTTACTCGTTGAAATTAGATTTTGTTCACGTAATGGTTGAATAGATACGTG
>NW_010971390.1:105618-116993 GCF_000463585.1 Tarenaya hassleriana | reverse complement strand
CCCCCCCCCCCGGATCTTGATTGATCCGGGTTTGGATCTTGATTGATCCGGTTATCGTATTCCAAACCGAATCGACATCCGAACGGTTGAATAAGTATCACCAAACCGAATCAAGATCTCGTATCTTGACGATAACCGGGATTTGATCTTGATCGACCCCGGTTACGATATACCAAACCGAATAGAAGTCCAATTTTTTGTTTTTTTTTAATGAAAAGGGAAAACATTTGAGACGATAGATCCGAGGAATGGGGAAGTGATAGGGAGAATCGCGGAAGGAGATAAGGAAGACGTTGACTTGGCCGTGAAGGCAGCTCGTCAAGCCTTTGACCATGGACCCTGGCCTCGCTTCTCCGGTGCCGTACGTTCTTCCTTTTTTATAATTATTGATTATATATATATATTTCATTTTCTATTTTACGTACCTAACTCTCACGTTTTCTATGCCAATTCACACGAATTAACGATCACATTCTTTTGTCGTTAGCCTTTTCTCATGGGTTTCATTACAATTAGATTCTTAGCTTTTGCCAGATGAAAAAATAACGAGCTTTTTTGGGGGGGAAGTCAAGTCTACATGGAGTTTATTAATTAAGTTAAACACTAATTTATTAATTTAATTAAATATACTAAATTATTAAACTTTCGAGAGAGAGAAAGGAAAACGAGGGCAACTTGGCGAAACAAACAAACTTCCTCGAGTTTGACTTATTTTGTGTGTAGCACCATCTTCATGAAATAAACAAAATATCTCAGCTTCCACCTACTCGTATACCATATTATTGTTACACAATATTTCATTTTTAATAAAATCTGGAATATTAAATTAATGAAATCTTGTTATGAATTCAGGTAAAGATACACGTTGAATCATGGACTGATATATATATATATACACACACACGTTTGTTTGAAGAAACATGAGAAAAGTTTGTCAACCAGCATTGTTCAACGGTCTAGTTGTTAATGAACATATTTCATCAGGAAAGGGCGAGGCTGATACACAAATTCGCGGATCTGATCGAAGAGCACGTCGAAGAATTGGCGGCGTTGGATGCGATGGACGGAGGAAAGCTGTTCTTGTGGGGAAAACTGACGGATATTCCGGTGACCGCAGGCCATTTCAGGTACTACGCGGGTGCGGCTGATAAGATTCACGGCGAGGTTTTGAAGATGACTCGTCCTTCGATGTTTGGTTACACGCTCAAAGAGCCTATTGGAGTGGTCGGACACATCATCCCGTGGAATTTCCCGAGCATAATGTTTGCTATGAAGGTGGCTCCCGCCTTGGCCGCAGGCTGCACCATGGTGGTCAAGCCTGCCGAGCAAACTCCTCTCTCGGCTCTATTTTACGCCCATCTCGCTAAGCAAGTAAGTGCCTCTCATCCCTTGTACCGACGCTTATGATCATTCAACGGTAATATAATGACAATATCGTAATAGTAATTATGGTTTAACTTAGGGTTTTACTAAGATATTATCTTTTAGGTAATTCGAGTTTTTCGTTTTGTTCGATCCTTTTGCGAAATAGGCCGGAATCCCTGACGGTGTGATCAATGTCGTGACGGGGTTTGGACCGACCGCCGGAGCTGCCATTACATCCCATATGGACATAGAAAAGGTCATATATTGAAATCAAAACTTTTATTACTCATTACTCTCATCGATATATATGGGTTTTGATCGAGATATTTGTGTTTTTTTCATCAGGTTAGTTTCACAGGATCGACGGAAGTCGGGAGGAAGGTAATGCAGGCTGCGGCAACTAGTAATCTGAAAGCCGTCTCGCTCGAATTGGGTGGAAAATCGCCTCTTCTGATATTCGACGATGCGGATGTCGACAAAGCCGCAGATCTCGCCCTTCTCGGTAACTTCTACAACAAGGTAGGCATTGTTCTTTAAGGTCGTGACATGTGAAATCATGTATATGTTTTACAAGCGATCACACATATTCCGAATTGTAAATTTCGGTTGGCTCCAGGGAGAAATCTGCGTCGCAAGCTCTCGTGTCTTCGTCCAAGAAGGTATATACGATGCACTCGCGAAGAAGTTAGTCGAGAAGGTGAAAGGTTGGACCGTGGGCGATCCATTCGACCCTACTGCTCGTCAAGGACCTCAAGTACGACCTACTCCGTTTTCTAAAAAAACTTACCTTTATGGTTTGGTTTTTATATTAAGATGATTCGTATTAGTATCTAAGCTTTAGAATTACGTGAACTCTCTGTAGTTTTCGATTTAAACCCGAGGCTTTGGTGTTTTTACATAGGTGGATAAGAGACAGTTCGAGAAGGTCCTCTCTTACATTGACGACGGTAAGCAAGAAGGTGCGACGTTGCTAACCGGTGGCAATGCCATTGGGAACAAAGGATACTTCATCGAGCCGACTATCTTCGCGGATGTCACGGTATATCCTCACTTCCCCGCCCCCGAAACCATGCTTCATTTTTTCTTGTACAATGAGTTTGGAACCGATTTCGATCGCAGGATGGCATGAAGATATACCAAGACGAAATCTTTGGACCCGTCATGTCTTTGATGAAGTTCAAGTAAGCGAAATCTCACTCGTCTATCCCAAAGATGCGATGTGCCTTTCTCTCACAACTTCTGATATGTATATAAGATCGGAATCCCATTTCATTTACGTGATCGTTTGGACAGGACGGTGGAAGAAGCGATCGAACTGGCGAACAACACGAGGTACGGACTGGCAGCGGGGGTCGTGAGCCGGGACATTGACTTGGTGAACACGGTTTCGAGGTCGATAAAAGCGGGTGCGATATGGGTGAATTGCTACATCGCGTTCGACGTGGACTGCCCGTACGGCGGCTACAAGATGAGCGGTATCGGCCGGGACAGCGGCCTGGACGCTCTCTACAGCTATCTTCACGTCAAGTCCGTCGTCACCCCTCTTCACAATTCCCCTTGGCTTTGAACTCTCGCACCGTTTAGGGTTTCGTTTACGGTCACTCTTTTTTCGGTTTTATGATTACATCCAACGTTACCACGAAACGCAATAAAACGCTCGTCTTCGACGTTATCTGCTTTTACCAATACGTTTCTTTCTTTTCTTTTTTAAAATTTTTTCCCATATCATCGGCGTTACCAGTGTTAGTAGCTGTAGCAGCAAGAAATAGAATTCTTGGACATGACTAGCAAGGGATTCAGTGGATTCAGATTTTTTTTATTTATTAATATTTAACTTAAATTGATTCTAAACAGATAATATCTAAATAGTTTTTAAAGTTTAATTTAGATGTTAAATTCGATTCAGACCCCATTAGAACTTATTTCATTTCAACTTCTATATCGGATATTATTAAAAAAGTATTTTTTTTTATTTTAATATAAATTTAATCGAATCGATTCCGGAAAAATAATATCTAATTAGATCTCAAATTAGATACGGTGCGCTAGAACTCGATATCGTTTTAGTTTGTATGCAAATTTAAATGCAACGATTTATCATTAAAAAATTGAAGATTTTGAATTCGAATACAAATAAAGAACATCCACAATTCAAAGAATTTTAGTTGATTGAAATTCATGTCGTATATATTGAATCTAATTAACAATTGACTTTCTAACAAACAAAGTTCAACACATTAGGCCCAAACGAAAAAATATATATAAAAAACAAACTGCAGTGTATGTAGCATTTGTGCAAGTGAACCGAAACCCTAACCAAACTAAGCCGAAATTTTGGTTTGGGTTTGATTTCTATTTGAAAAATCAGATTAAACCCAACCGAACCGTAAAACCGGAGAAAACCGAACTATGAACCGAATGCTTATTGGGCTTGGGCTTTTATTAACTTAACCAATATGATGCCACGTAGGCTTCGATTAGCTTGACGCGCCGCGTTGATTGATCTGACGGTTCACAGTGAGTTAATATAATCCGACGGTCAAAAGGCCTCGAGAGTGACAAAAAAAAAATAATGAGCCCTAAGTCCTAACTAAGGAGGATTCATCTGCCATTTCCATCGACGAATTTTTGGCGCCAATATTTTCCCCCCTCTCTCTCTCTCTCTCTCTCTCTCTCTCTCTCTCTCTGTTTTCTTATATCAGAATTCGAAAACACATCTGTCTCACTCTATCTGCTCGAAAAATGCAGCGTCAGAGATCGATTTTATCTTTCTTCCAGAAGCCCTCGCCTACGCCGGCGTGTCAGGGCTCAGGTTCCGGCGAGGCTGCCGAAGGTGGAGGGTCTCAGCGGTTTCCGATGAAGAAAATGGAATGCGAGGGCGACGTTTCGATGCTTTCTGCTGATCGAGCTGTGACGATTTCTCCAGATGAGGTCAGAGGAACGGATACTCCGCCGGAGAAGGTGCCGCGTCGGGTCCTGTCGTCCGGAGTTACTGCGGGTGAAGCCGCCGGAGGTGCATCGTCTCTGTTCTCAAGCATCATGCATAAGTTTGTAAAGGTTGATGATCGAGAATCTGCCGGAGACAGGTAGATTTTTCCCTTATTTTGAAAATTTTAGGTGATTTTGAATATTCTAGATTTATGCTTCACGGATGGTTAGGTTATGTTCAAATTCCTTGTCACCTTCATATTTCGTCCCTGAAAAAGGAAAATCAATGACAAACCAGTACGTCGCTGATACCACTGGATTATGTTGTTTCAATGGAAACAATGATAAATGGAAAATTCTAGGGAATCTGATTGCTACATTGTACCAATGTCAAAATTTTGTCAGGTGTCGAGCAGCTGATGTTTCTTCTGATGTTTCATCTGTATCCCTTAAGGCTAATGGGCTCCAAGAATGTCGACCCAATAATGGTCAACCTCTTGAACGGGACCCTGTTTTTAGCTTCAGCGAAACGGCAGATGGAAGATCAGTTGGAGATACGAGTGTAGATGATGATGTTCTTGGCCCAGAAACACCAGGGATGCGTCCAATCCTGCCACGTCTGAAGCGGGTTCAAGAGGATAGATTGATGTTTGGAGATAATGAGCGTTCTCTAGTTGCTTCTAACAAAAGGCTGAAACTGCTTCAAGATCCGATTTGTGAGGAGAAGGGAAAAGGAAATGATGTAGATGGAGGAAGCAAGTTTGAATGGCTTGACTCTTCTCGAATCAAGGATGCCAACGGAAGACGACCTAATGATCCCCTTTATGACAAAAAGACTCTATACATACCACCTGATACTCTTCAAAAAATGTCTGCCTCACAGAAGCAATATTGGAGCGTCAAGAGTCAGTATATGGATGTTGTGCTTTTCTTTAAAGTGGTTAGTGAATATCACATTACTTCTTGGTTAATTTTTCTAGGTGCCATTGGTTTGCTTTATAATTTATACGCTGTTCATCCTCAGGGGAAGTTCTATGAGCTGTATGAGCTCGATGCGGAAATTGGTCACAATGAGCTTGACTGGAAGATGACTGTGAGTGGAGTGGGCAAATGCCGACAGGTAAGTTGAACCTATAGTTTGGAGACTGATCTGTTCATTTCACTGCTTTTGCAAAGCCTGTGAGATTTATCAACACCCCCATTTTGGTCAGGTCGGTATTTCTGAAAGCGGGATCGATGATGCGATTCAAAAGCTAGTAGCTCGCGGGTAAAGGAACTTTTAAGCCGCTCTATGTCAGTTTCCATTCGCTATGTCTCCCACTGTGAATTGGACAAGGATAAAGTCGCTTCTGCCCCTTTTTTTTTATGTGCATCTTTGGTTGTTTGAACAGAATCTTAACAGAACAAGCAGTAATGATCCAAGCAGCTTGGAGATTTTTTTTTTGTTGATGAGGAAATTGGTGCTTGTTATAATGCTTGTGTGTTTTTATTTATTTATTTATTTACATTGCTCTGTAATTAAGTAAGACGGGTAAGATGCAGTTGTTAATTAAGGCTAACCTTAGTTAAGTTTTATTTGTGTTCCTGTGCTTCACATGCATTTTCCTCCCATTGATGCTGTCAAGCCTTGCATTCATAGAGTATTAGTCATATTAGTAACTTAAAAAATATATTAAGTGGGTAGATTTGTTTGCTTTCTATACCTCACTGATGTAAAAATTTGGCGCCTTGATTACTCTATTGGAAGGTACAAAGTTGGACGAATGGAGCAGCTCGAAACATCTGAGCAAGCAAAAGCCAGAGGTGCCAATAGTGTAAGCTAGACTTGAAAAATGATAGGAGCTGGTCCTGATATAATAAAAATTCTTTGGCATTATTTTGTTTGCTATATTAGACTCAGTTTACTGATGTGGTAAACTAACAAATGCCTGCTTTGGTTTGAATCAGATAATCCCGAGAAAATTAGTTCAAGTTGTAACCCCATCAACTGCAAGTGAGGGTAATATCGGACCCGATGCTGTCCATCTTCTAGCTATAAAAGAGGTCTGTTGTCTATCCATGTCATATCTTAAATCAATTTCACAATCTTTTCCCCTAAGACTTTGGATGTGGGATTTCAATTTCAAAAGAAAATTTGTCTCGCCTTATATTTCACAAAAAGCCTGCAACTCTGTCTTTTAAAGAGAATGCCAAGCAAAGTTTGATGGCTGAAGCATCGCTCATATGATCATGATACATTTCTTACATTGTTTTGGTGACAAATACCGCTAATGATATATGCCTCTAATTTTAGGTTCAAGTGGGGATAGAAAACAGTTCAACAGTGTATGGCTTTGCTTTTGTTGATTGTGCCGCCTTGAGGTTTTGGGTTGGAACCATCAGTGATGATGCCTCGTGTACTGCTCTTGGAGCTTTACTAATGCAGGTACGCAAGTATTTTTTTGCCAATTCATTGCTATGTGATTTTGCGTAGAGATATTTGCATTTTCGATGTTCATGTTTCAAATAATCTTTTTGGCACCTTATTCCAGGTTTCTCCAAAGGAAGTGGTATATGAAAGTAAAGGTGAACTTCTTTTTGTACCCCTGGTCGTTTGTTTTAAATAAACTCGTTGTAACTGATGTCATGATATATAAAAATGTAACATTTACGAATAATGCAGGGCTATCAAGAGAAGCACAAAAGGCTCTTAGAAAGTATACATTGACAGGTAGCGTTGAACATCATCCCTCATTGAAATATGTGCAGAGCCTGTGGATCAATTGAATATGAATCTGCATCTGTTTTTCTAGGTTTTCATTCAAGTATGGAACAACTTGAACATCTCTTCATTTGGTTATATTGTTCATTTTTATAGGGTCTACGGCAGTGCAGTTGACTCCAGTCCTGCAAATTACTGATAATATGGATGCTTGTGAAGTAAAAAATATGATACAGACTAACAGTTACTTTAGAGGATCTTCGGAATCATGGAACTGTGTCCTTGATGGTCTAACAAATTGTGATATTGCCCTAACTGCTCTCAGAAGATTAATTAGTCATCTGTCTAGATTAAAGGTAAGTTGCTTGACTAGGTTCCACTTTTCTGAGATTCCGGCAAATGGAATCCTCGTAACTCAGAGGTTCTTCTACATTCTTGCAGCTAGAAGATGTATTAAAGAATGGGGATATCCTACCATACCAAGTTTACAGGAGTTGTCTCAGAATGGATGGTCAGACAATGGTAAATCTAGAGATATTCAATAACAATTTTGACGGCGGTCTTTCAGGCAAGTTGGTGTTTCATTTATAGAGGAGAGTATGCTCTGGAGAAATACATATTCTAATACCCGATATAGGTCTCATCCCTTAGTAAGGCCTAGCTGATGTTGTTTGCTGTGCAGGGACCTTGTACAAGTATCTTGACAACTGTGTAACCCCAACCGGAAAACGTCTCTTAAGACGGTGGATCTGCCATCCACTCAAAGATGTTGGGAGCATCAAAAACAGGCTTGATGTCGTTGAAGAATTTCTATCAAACTCAGAAATCATGAAAGTAAGTGGCCAGTACCTTCAAAAAATTCCCGACTTGGAAAGGTTGCTTGGACGCATAAAGGCTAGCGTTCAGTCGACAGCTTCTCTTTTACCTGCTCTCTTGGGAAAAAAGATGCTGAAACAATGGGTAAGTTTCCCAATCCACAGTTTTTTTTCCTCTGGTATGACTTTTGTTTAAGGCCTTAGCATTGTGAATCTAATTTAGTAGAGATTTTTTCCACACGTCTTGAAATTTTTTGTCTTGTTATCCTTTCCTCTCTGAACCTATACAATGTTTCGCTTCAGCTTAAAGCATTTGGACGACTTGTTAAAGGTCTCCGAAGTGGAATGGATTTGTTGTTGCTTCTGCAGAAGGAATCACATCTAACAAGTTTACTGTGTAAAGTCTGTAAACTTCCGGAATTAGTTGGAAAAGACGGCCTAGAGTTATTCCTTTCTCAATTTGAAGCAGCCATAGATAGTGACTTTCCAAATTATCAGGTACGCTTTTATATTGCGAATCCATGCATATGACAAAAAAAAATGTTGCTAAAGTTCAAAGATATCTCATTTTCTCATTTTGCTTGCATTGTGTGATGTTTCCCAATTTTATTTTGGGTTAGTAAGCTTGAATTCTTGTGCTTTACATTAGTGATATTTCCGTGAAAGAACATAATTTATGTCCATTGTTTCGTAATGCATCATCTCTGACTTAGTATTGTACCAGAACCAAGATATGACAGAGGAGAATGCTGAAACTCTTGCAATACTTATCGAGTTATTGATCGAGAGAGCTGCTCAGTGGTCTGAGGTCATTCATGCCCTAAGCTGCATTGACGTACTGAGATCTTTCGCTGTCACTGCAACATTATCTGTCGGAAGCATGGCCAAGCCTGTTATTTTCCCCGAGTCGAAAAGTACAAGTCACGATCAAGATAGAAAAGGGCCCATACTTAAAATCCGAGGTCTATGGCATCCATTTGCAGTTGCGGCAGATGGGCAACTGCCTGTTCCAAATGATATACTCCTGGGCGAGGACAGATGCAGCAGTCGTCATCCTTGCTCGTTGTTGCTGACAGGACCAAATATGGGCGGGAAATCAACGCTTCTTCGTGCCACTTGTCTAGCTGTTATCCTTGCCCAAGTTCGTTAGCCCGATTTTTTTGGTTATATTACTGTTTTTTTCTTTAGTAGCATCCATTTTCTGATCGACCTTTCTTCTCCTTTCTTTGCAGCTCGGGTGTTACGTGCCTTGCGAGACGTGTGAGCTGTCACTCGTCGACACTATCTTCACAAGGCTCGGTGCCACGGATAGAATCATGACGGGGGAGAGTAAGTAATCACAAACAAGAACCAGTAAAGCGAAATCCATCTTCACAGACAAGAGCCGAGAATTGTCTCGAGACTGATGTTTAATATGGTGAAACCCACATTGGCAGGTACATTCTTGATCGAGTGCACTGAAACAGCATCTGTACTTCAGAATGCAACTCAAGATTCACTGGTTATATTAGATGAGCTAGGTAGAGGAACAAGCACTTTCGATGGATACGCCATTGCATACTCTGTGAGCTCTTCTCCTTCGAAATCCTTTCTCATCCTTTTTTCGAAACCAAACGTTTTTCTTCGTATTCTCTAACCAAAAATCCCCTCCGATAATTTTTTCCATTCGGTTAGGTTTTCCGTCACCTTGTGGAGAAAGTCCAGTGCAGGTTGCTCTTTGCGACGCATTACCATCCGCTCACAAAGGAGTTCTCGTCTCATCCTCGGGTGACGTTACAACACATGGCTTGTGCTTTCAGATCAAGAACCGGGCATCAATCTTCGAGCTCCGACCAAGAACTGGTGTTCCTGTACCGACTAACCGAAGGACCTTGTCCCGAGAGCTACGGTCTCCAGGTCGCCCTCATGGCGGGGATTCCCGACCGAGTAGTGGAAACAGCTTCAGAGGCGGCTCGTGCCATGAAGAGATTGGTCGGAGAAAATTTCAGGACAAGTGAGCAGAGGTCGGAATTCTCGAGTCTGCACGAAGAATGGCTGAAGATGTTGGTAGGAATTTCTCGTATCGAAGAGGATGCCATCGAGGAAGAAGATCTCTATGTCACGTTGCTTTGCTTGTGGCATGAACTCAAACTCTCCTGCAGAAGCCATTCGAGTTAAACAAAAAAGGGACAAGAAGACATATAACTTGTAAAGCTCTGGTAGGACAAAAGTGATGCAGTTAGAGTTATATGCCTTAGATTTAATTCAGTACCAAAATCAGAAGATGAAAGGGCTGACTTACATTTGTAAATCAGTAGGTAAGATTTGCTCATCCGTGAGTCGGGTATTCGGTTTTCGGGTAATATGGTTTTTTTGGCAATGACGAGAACTTAATCTTCGGGTTTGGGCGTCGTCCGAAGAAAATTTATATCTACGAGTATCCATCGTCGGACTTGTCTAAGATTAGAATTGCGATTTGTTATCACGCACACCTTGTCTGTGTCGTTCTTCAATATACAGAAGCTTCTTAGGGGCATAAAATTACAAACAAAACATTTGGGGTCAAAATGTAATAAATTGAAACTAAGCGGTCAAAATAAGAAATTTGCTGATTCTTTCGAGTTTTGATCGTTTCTCAATCCTTTTTTGGTCCCTTCGGGATCAGATGACGTACGTACCAACGCTTAATTTCATTTCCCTCTCTCGTCGGCTAGGTCTCTGTGGGTGATGCATTTCATTGTTCCACATCCAGAAATCCCACTCGGCCCTGGTTGGATCTCGAGAAATCAATTGGATCTCTAGGGTTTTGATTTCTTCTGCTTCGGAGACCAGATCCGAGCTCAATCCAGGGAATTGGTGGAAGAAAAATGCCGGTAAAGCATGTGCAATCGTCGTACCGAGATCGGACGGACGAGTTCTTCGGTATCGCGGAGAGGCTGAGGAAATCGATTTCTCCAGCGGCGGCGAGTAATGCCGCGGGTGGCGCACAGAGGGAGGATCCTAGATCTGCGGTGGCGATTCAATCGGAGTTCAACAGGAGAGCTTCTAAGATCGGATTTGGTATCCACCAGACCTCGCAGAAGCTAGCCAAGCTCGCGAAACGTAAGTTTTTTAGCTTCTGATTGGTTGCTGATCTCGTGATTTTGAGCCTTAATTTCAATCTGAGAGATTCAACAAGTCGGTGTGGTCTTCTCGATTCACGATCCTGTAGTGGTTTGACGATATCTTTTGCGATGATAAGGAGCTAATCTGAATGCTCTGTTTATGTCAGCTGAAATTTGTCTTCAAAAGCTATCACCATTAGTGGCATTGGGTAGGTGATTAGACGGTTGAGCTTGAAGCTTGCGTTATGATGGCATAATGCTCGCATATGTACTCTGATCAAGCAGAATAGCTACTTTCTAGATCATTGTTAACCTGATCATGAAAACTCGTAGGTTTGTATGTAGATTGCAACCAGTTTCTAGTCCACGGGGAAGTGTAATTGTTTTATTCTCTTTTCGACTGGTTTTTCCACTGGTTTGAATCTCTGGCTCCAATAATACACTGCTCAAGCATCACTTTGCTGTAGTAGGGAAAGATGAGGC
>NW_010971390.1:89691-105209 GCF_000463585.1 Tarenaya hassleriana | reverse complement strand
GAAAGATGAGGCTACTGATTTTTCAAAATTTGGGGCATAGTGTATTGACCCGTTATTCTCTTTCCAACCAGTCGCAAAGAGGACATCGGTTTTTGATGATCCCACCAGGGAGATACAAGAGCTGACAGCAGTGATTAAACAAGAGATTTCGGTTTTGAATACTGCTGTTATCGACCTTCAAGTTCTCTGCAGCTCCCAAAATGATAGTGGTAGCTTCTCTAGTGACACGACCACTCACTCAGTCACAGTTGTGGACAACCTAAAGAATCGTCTTATGGATGCAACCAAAGAGTTCAAAGATGTCCTCACTATGAGAACCGAGGTTTTTTCTTCCTTTCCTTTATTTTTTTAAATCTTTCGATGATGAACAGATAGCTTAGGCTTTACCCTTCATCTTACTTCTAGTGTTATAATGCGCATATGATGTTTGGTTTACTGATGTGCATTGCAGAACATGAAGGTTCATGAGAATAGAAGGCAATTATTTTCTTCGAACGCTTCCAAAGAATCCGCAAATCCTTTCATTTGTCAACGTCCTTTGGCTGCTAAGCCTGCTGCTACTGAACCTGCTCCTCCTCCATGGGCAAATGGTTCAGCATCATCATCATCGCAGTTATTCCCGAGGTAAACTTCTAGAAATCGGGTTATCTCATTTGTTCTTGTTTATCTCTCTTAGATCATGGTTAAGAATTTGGTGTGGTGGGAAGCCCAGCATGTTTGTCTAGCTTTCCCCGATATACCATCCTTCATGGCAGAAACTGCAATTTTTGCATTGTTAAGAAATGAGGGTCGAAACAAAAATCTCAACCTGGGTCCGGACTGAGCGTCTAATATTCTCTCTCCATTTATAGCAAACAAGGAGATGCGGAATCTGCACCATTGTTGCAGAATCGACAACAACAGCAGCAGCAGCAGCAACAGATGGTCCCGTTACAAGACACTTACATGCAGAGCCGTGCAGAAGCTCTTCACAACGTCGAATCAACGATTCACGAGCTAAGCAACATCTTCACACAACTCGCGACTATGGTCTCTCAGCAAGGAGAGATTGCTATCAGGTTTTGTCTTCCTTCCTCTTGAGCAAACATATCCATGTCTAGATCAATCAAATCTTTGGGAACTTAGATCAAACCCTTTAGGCACGGAACTTGGTACCGAGAATCATTCCGCTGTCTGTTGATCTCGGAGATAGGAAGTATAATTTACGTTAATATATTATCGTCACAGGATCGATCAGAACATGGATGATACATTGGCGAACGTGGAAGGGGCGCAGACCCAACTGGCCAGGTACCTCAACAGCATATCATCGAACAGATGGTTGATGATTAAGATATTCTTCGTACTCGTTGCATTTCTCATGATTTTCCTCTTCTTTGTTGCGTAAACATTGAACACCGAAAATGGTTTTGGCTATCTACTGTTCGTCATTAGATTTTACTAAAGAGAAGTTGTTATACGTATGTATTGTGAAACTGATATAAACTTTTTTCTTGGGTGAGTTTGTAATTTTGGTTATTTCTAAATGTTTGTCATTTTATCACGAGCTTCGAGCTTATTATACGGTTCGGTCTCTGTTTCCTCGAGTCTTTTGTGATGGGATGCAGGATGTCAATTTAGACTCGAAGTCTGAACTTCGATCTGAACCCACCCGAAAATGTCGGATTTCGGATTGAAGTTTTTCGACCCCAAAATCGGATTTCCAGACTGAACTCAAATCGAGTTTCGAATCCATCCGAAAGTCCGATAATTTTTTAAAAAATAAATAATAATAACAAAGTTTACATGGGAATGAATATCGGAAATCTATTTTTTTTTTCAAATGGTTACTTTTTTTGAGAAAAAACTTATTCAAACTAAAAATTGATATAAAAATCGAACGGTTATGGTTTTTCTAAAATTGAAATAATCGAGATGAGAATGGGAAACGAGCATCCATGACAAAAGGTATCAATATCATAGACGATGAGAACTCTAAACCTAGATTAGTATGGCAACGGACGTACATGTGACGGGTTTTCGTTCCCGTTGAATCTAAATGCATTCTCTGATTGGTTACGGAATTTGACATGAGTGCATACATGGAGATTTTCTTCTGTTATTCTGATTATTACTTTACACGTAAAAGTTTGTGCCTTGGCGTAATATGTAATCTTATGTTTCTAAATTTTTAAAGTTGGGTTTTTTCAACCATGTACCGTTTTTAAATTTAATTTCTCCGTACTCCGTCCCGTTAAAAAAAAATAATAATTTCGAGTAGAATAATAATTTAAACAAAAAGGGTGGCGAAAAAATTCAAAATTCAAATCCCGTAACGGCCCGAAATCTCCCATGCCCTCATCTCTTCTTCTTCTTCTTCTTCTTCTCCCCCTCCAATACTCCCACTGTCACACACATACAGAGAGCTCACTCACACGAAAATGGCGTCTCTCACGCCAGGAATCCTCCTGAAGCTCCTCCAGTCAATGAACTCCGGCACTCGCGTCACCGGCGACCACAGATCCCCCCTCCTCCAAGTCACCGGAATCGTCCCCGCCCTCGCCGGCTCCGATCTCTGGCCCAACCATGGCTTCTTCGTCCAGATCTCCGACTCCCTTAACTCCACCTACGTCTCTCTCTCAGACCGCGACACCGATCTCATCCTCACCAACCGTCTCCAGCTCGGTCAGTTCATCTACCTCGAACGTCTCGATTTCTCCACCCCCGTCCCTCGCGCCGTCGGTATCCGCCCCGTCGCCGGCCGCCATCCCTTCGTCGGATCTCCCGAGCCGCTCATCGCTCGCGTCTCCTCCGGGTCCAAACGTGACTTCGTCATCCAACCCGTCGCCGATTCCGAGTACTCCCTCGACCCAATCGCAGTTTACTTGAACAATAAGCGTGTCGACGACGATGTCACGGCAGTGACGTCACAGAGCAAGGAGTCTTCCAGATACGCCGGGAGGCAAGCACTTGCTCCGATGAATCGGAACGAAGAGAATCTGAATCCGAGATCAAAGCAGACACCGCAGAGATTCTCGTCACCGGCGTCATCGAAGAGGTCAATCTCGACGGGGAAGAAGAGAGATCCGTCGCCGGCGGCGGAGGCCGGGAAGGGAAGGAGATCAGCGTCTCCGGTGCCTTCTAAGTGCGTGGTGCCGAGCCTCGTGGCGGCGCGTGAGGATAACAGGAAGGTGGCGAGGGAGCCTGCGATTGTGGTTCCGTCGAGGTATCGACAACCGTCGCCGACAGGGAGGAAGCTCCATCCATCTCCGAGTGGAAGGAGGACTTCGGTTTCGCCGGGACGGAGGCTGTCGGGTATTTTCAAGGTCTCTCCGATGGTCGGAGATTCGTCCGGGAAGAAGAAGATGGCGGCCATTGTTGCCGGAATTTCCAAGGTGTCAGAAGCCCTCGTCGGTTCATCAGCCAAGGGTAGTAATCGCAAGAGCTGGGATGAGTCCGGGACCGGAATGAATGCTGTATCAGCCGATGGAAGTGCCCAGAAGGAGCAGAAAGAGAAGGGTTCTGCTAAGAACAAGCCTGATCTTCAGGCAATCCTGCGTACTCAGGTGATCCACCCATTACCCACTTGAACAAAACCCTCAAATTCTGGCACTTAGATCTTCATAGCAGCAGATTTGGTTCGTGAACACTGTTTCTTACGAATATTTCAGGCTGCTATATCGAGGCGTCTTAGCGATGTGAATAGCCGAAAGGGTGAGAAGGAGGACACCTCAACATGTGAAGATAAAGATAAGTCCTGTTCATCAGAAACTAGTTCAGTCCATGAGGCTTCAGCCATTGAAGCGCTTGGCATCACCTTTCATGAACCGAAATGGACTGATGGAAGCATACCATGGGATACCGTCTCACAGGACCTTGCGAAACTCGCAAAGGTAAGCATTTGTTCAGTCGTATTGAACAATAATTGCTTTGTTTCCTTCTTTCTGAATCTGTGATTGTACGATCTGAACACTCAGGAGGCTACCCGTAGAAGAGATGTTGCCGCTAGAACCGCAGCTCGAGCTTTGGAAGAAGCCAACTCGAACGAGTGTATCATTAGGTGTTTAAGGTAAATCCCTCATCTGAATGCGGTTCATTCACGATGCATCTGCCATTAAAACTCCTCGGATTGATTGAATTTTTAGACTTCAGCCCTCCTGCTTTTGTTATCGATAATCATGACTTACCCTCGACTCCATTGTTTGCTCTCCATTTCAGTAAATTTTCTGAACTGTCTTTGACACCGAAGCTCGGAAATCCACTCCCCACCATCAATCAATTTCTGGCCATCTATGAAGACACCGTGAGATACTCTAAGATCGCCAAGTCTGTTGCTTTCGGCCATTCTTCAGCACATGACGCCTCGGCCGAGCAATCAAACTCAATCTCTCTTTGGGTGGAGGCTGCATTAGCCACCGATCTTGATGTAGTCTCACTCGTGCCAAACCAGAAGAGCAACGAAGCGCCTTCTGTTCTTAAAAAATGTACTTCCAATCGCCAACCTCACAGACCCTCTATCGAGACCAACCCTAAAACAGGTTTGCTCACATACCATCTAATGTATCGAAATCGATTTTCATCTGAAACACTTGCGGATCACAACTTAACTGTGAGATATCCTCTTTGACTGATGATGTTTCTGGTCGCAAAATCGGCGTTTCAGATCATGCCCTCGGGAAGTGGACTGATGGAGACGGAATGAAGGAGACAGTTAAACTCGCAGCGAAGTTACAGACCGAGATGCAGAAGTGGTTCCTAGGGTTCGTCGAGTCATCTCTTGACAACAAAAACACGGCGGCTGCTCTGTCTCTGGACTGCAGCTCCATAGCGGCTGTTCTGTCGCAGCTGAAGCGTGTCAACGAGTGGTTGGACCGAGTGGTTTCGTCCCGAGAGGAAGAGGAGGATCCGTCCTTAACGGACAAGATCGAGCGTTTGAAGCGCAAGATCTACGGATTTGTCATTCACCACGTCGGATCTACTTACGATAACTCTCTGTCTCTTCCTTGTTAACTTCGTTCACACGTCTCGTTTCCGTAATCCCGAATGAACCGTCTCGACACTCTTGTTTCTACGTTCCTTCCCATGCCGGATTTACTGTTTTTGTTAACTTTGTTATCACTTGCGGTAGCGAAAGGCAAAGGCCGAACTCCATTGTTATACCATCCGTTAAAGTGATGTTTATGGATTTTTGAAGGCAAAAAGGAACGCCGAGGGAGTGACACTAGATTGGACTCGCTAAGACTCTCGCCTATTCAGAGGGTTCCACAGCCCAAGTGACAAAATTTCTTTTGGGCCCATTTGTAGGCCCAACAAATCAACATTTGCTTCTTATGGGCCCTAAACCATTTGCTTCGGAATTTTTAAAATTAAGAAAATAATCAATCTTTGAATTATTTTTTTAGCAATTATCTAAAAATTCATTCTCATTAATCTATCATATCTAAAGGTTTTTCATCGTATATTATTGATTAAACAGAGAGAATAAGACATTTATATTTTGTGGAACCATTTTCTGTGTGTTCACCAAGTGAAACGGTGTTAATACAAAGCTTAAGTACCAGCAGCCAGCCACATGTAACGGAAAACCCGTACATGACAGTCTTTTTTTTTTTACAAACAAAACGGAAACATGCAAAACTAACGGCGCCGTCGACTATCACTCGCCCTAGTATATTTACCCCTGCCGAAAAATGTCGGATTTGGATCTGAATTTATAGATCCGAAAACATTTAGACTTCTGGATCAGATTTAGATCAGGTTTCCGACCGAAAAGTCCAATTTATTTAAAATAAATAAATACGAAAAAAAATTATCATTACACATAGAAGAAGGTATTAACCGGTCGATACATCCCGTCCCGAATCCGAACCCAAAATCCAAACCCGAATCTTACCAAACTTCGGGCTTAGTTCTATAAACCCGTCCCGAGGCATTGCGTAGCAGTTAGGCCCCGACTGGTTGTACCGACTACCGATGCAGTTACAGTTGCAGATGTTAGCGTTTTCAAAATGTTTGGTGGCGATTGTGGACGGTTGATACTGACTAGTTGGTAAATAGCTATTGGTGGTGATTGCGATTGGTTGCGGATAGAAGTGAATGGTTGTCAACGTTTACAGTTGCGTTTTGGTATAAATTACTAAGACATGATTTCAAGATAATATTTCAAATTAATTGTAAATAATTTTTATATTATCATTTGATAAAAAAATATTTTATATAATTTATAAATAATTATATAAAATATTTTGAAATATAAATTTAATCAATTTAATTTATATTTAATTAAAAATAATTTTTCATAAAAATACTAAAAATAATTATTGATAAATTTAAAAATACTCAAATCATAATATCAAAAATTAAACTTAAATTATAATATTAAACAAAATTATCAACAAAATATAAATAATATTTTACACAAAACATAATACAAACAATTGAAATGAAAAAAAAAATATAATAAATACTAATATTAGTTTGTCGTATCCCATATTTCTTTAGCGACCCCGTCTGACATTTGTCATATAGTCATCCATTGTCATATCAAAGAATCGATAACAAAGAAATATCTTTTTTTATTCAAAACAGAAGTGAAATCAATAACAAAGGAATCCCACAATCTATGAAATTATAACTTAGAAATTCTCCATCGAAAAAACACTTTGAAACAACTCATTCTTTAGATATTGTAAAACAATGAAAAAAACAAACACATTTTAAGATAAAATAAACCCAATTGCTTCTAAAATTAAGGTGAAATGCCAAGAAATAAAAAACTCATCTCGTGTTTCAACAATAAACCCAAATCATCATTTCCATGCATTGCTTCTAAAACTAATTAATATTCAATATCTGTAGCCAAAACCTAAACCCATTTGAACAAATGACCAAAAACCAGTACAAACATATGCAGAGTATCGATCCAAAGATTCAAACAGAGACATAATTAGGGAGGAAACACAAACAAAACTAGGCAAAGCTAACAGAGCATCAATCAAAACTAGACAAAACACAAAATAAAACAAAAACAAAGGTAGACAAAGAGGACAAACCCAAATATTCAAACAAAAACCGAAAAATTCAGAAGGAGAAAGACGATAAGATAAAAAGAAGCATACCTGGAGGCGACGGAGTTGAATTCTGGTGAGCTTCAACAATCTGAACGGAGAGAGAATCCTGATCGACAGAGAGAGTTAGGGTTTGGGTTTGACGCGACAGAGATGAACTTCGGTGTATTACGCAATAGAGTTAGGGTTTTCTTTTTAATTTTTAAAAATGTTATTTTTGTCTTTTGCTTAAAACGTATGAAAACGCTATCAAAATGAGCCTAAAAAGCAGTGTTTTGAATTTTAAAGTTTTGTTACGATTGCGTTTCTCTGTGACTTTACCAGTCAATTTTTCAACCGCCACCTCGCCAGAAACCGCAACCGCTCCGTTTGCGGGTGGTAGTGGTGCAACAAGTTGAGACCTTATAAGGATCCTTATCGTAAACAGCAATCGTGGAGGAGATGATGATGAAATATATCAGGCCACCGACCAGCTGACGAGTTTCAGAAATAATAACTTCTTATTGTTTTCTAATAATAATAATAATAATAACAATAACCTACCTCGAATGACGGGGGCCTATACAAATAATGTTTCGAGAGATTCCCGATCAATCATGAAGATTTTCTGAGTTTGAGAGATGTGGATTAAATAAAAAACAAAGAAGAATAAGAGAATAATAAATCAGATGGAGATTAAGAATGAAAATAGAGAATACATCCCCTACGTTTCTTATTCATTTGTAATAGATTACATACATATTTAAATAAAAAACACATAGAAAACATAAAAGGAATATATGAGTAGAAGAGAATCAGGATAATAAGTTAAGTGGAGCTTTCATATCCAATTTGAGTTAATTATGCAACTGATTCAATATTATGAGATCAGATTGCATTCCTTTGATTTAGCAAGTCTTCCAATGGCTCTTTTAACCTTCCAAACGTCAACCAAGTAATCTTTGGCATGTATTTGATATCTTGATTTAACATTTCCCCTCAAGATTAGTTTGGAGAATTGTCGAAAAACTAATCTTGTAACACGTATGTTCATGTGCGCGTCGATTCCTCCTTAAACGTGTGATCACATCCCATGGCGGTTCTTTTGGCTTTTCCATCATTTCACATGCCCAAAATTTTATTTTCTATATGATCTTAACAAAATGGTTAGATAACACAAGGGAGCCCGTAGCACTCCGTTTGAAACGATAAAATGAATAAAAACACGCAATGATATATTTTTCATCAAACAAAAGTAAAAATAATGTTCTTACGTGTATGAATTCCAAATTTGATGATCTTGAGACATCAAACCTAGAATAATTGGAATTCGTAGGTAATGTCATATTCGTTTTGTGGTCGGATACTTGCATTGTGTCCTTTTCTGTAGAGAAACATACGAGTGTACCATACCATTCCCTCTCACTCGTGAGCTGCTCAACTCCATGAAACCTCGTGATTAATTATTGTATTTTCTGTTCATAAACACTAAAAACACCAAACACATAACTTGGAACACAAAAATCAAATGATACGGGAGAATAAAAGAAACTACAAACTTGGTTTTCTCTCCATGCGAAGGAGATGCTCGAATTCTTTGTTATTGTCGGATGAGGAATGATGTCGGATGCATGTGATGCCTCTTCTTCGAAGTTCATTTCCTCCACTATAGGGTCATTCACTATCATATTTGTTTCTATTCCTTCTTTTTCCGAGTTTATTGCATCCAAGGTTCGCCCTTTCTCATGGTTTTTATCTTCGGTTTGTAGTTCTCCATCCATTTCACTCTCTTCGACAACTTGAGATAGAATTTCTTTGCTTTTAACCTGTGTTTGTTGTATCATTTCAAAAAAACTCGTTAGTATTTAACAAATCTTCAAGAAGAGACACTTAACTCAAATTTGTTTGCATTGGCCGTTTGTACCAACGCCTCTTTGATTTGCAGTGGGAGTTGATTTAGAATGTCCTCTACATCCCATTCCCCCTTGTTTTGTTCTTCTCTATATGGTTCGTCATCTACACACATGGCTTGAACTTCTTCTATGGAGAGGTTATTCCATGCGTCAACCTCTTTCTTGGTACACCAAAATTGTTCTACGACACCGTTGGCATGTTCGATGTATGAACAATGATTTCCTTCTTCATCTTCAAGGCTTTCAAAATCATCCCAAGTACACTTCATGTGACCTTTTAGGGATGTATATTGCGGATGAAAAGGATAAAAAAAATTCGAACTTTCTTCGGTTTGTATATTACGGAAAGTTATGCAGCGGAATTAAAAGAAATTTGGAACAGAGGGGTTCATGGACCTTTACGCTCTGATACCATGGAGATTTTCTGAGTTTGATAGATGTGGATTGAATAAGAAACAAAGAAGAATAGGAGAATAATAAATCAGGTGGAGATTAAGAATGAAAATGGAGAATACATCTCCTACGTTTCTTATTCATTTGTAATAGATTACATACATATTTAAATAACAAACACATAGAAAACATAAAAGGAATATATGAGTAGAAGAGAATTAGGATAATAAGTTAAGTGGAGCTTTCATATTCAATTTGAGTTAATTATGCAACTGATTCAATATTATGATATCAGATTGCATTCCTTTGATTTAGCAAGTCTTCCAACGGCTCTTTTAACCTTCCAAACGTCAACCAAGTAATTTTGGCATGTATTTGATATCTTGATTTAACAAATCAGACATCAGACAAAACCAACCCATGAACACGAACATGTGACGTCACCGTCCGGAGCTTCTCCTTTTTGTTTTAGTCGGAGCTCCTTCGAGGGTTGAAAACTCTTTTCTCTGTTAATGGGGACATTTCAGATCAAACCAAAGGCAAAAAAAAACAGCATCTGTCATGCCCCTCGTGTTGTTTGTCTACTCTTCAGCACAATTGGAGCAACCAGCATCCAAACTGCGACCAAAAAGAAAAATATTATATAAAGTTCCAAACTTTGTTTTCAAGCAAATCTCTTACGATTCACATTAAACAATTATGTATTATACATTTAACTCATTTTCATTTTAAAGTATGAGGGAATGAATGAACTTCATCGTTGCAAAAGCATACGAGGAAAGAGGTTTTCGGGGGTTACTTACTGTACACACAAACCGCAAGCCATTCGTTCACAATCCTTACCCAAGTGCTCGTCCATCCCACATCGATCGTCCACCTGAAAACGGTACACACAAGTTTAACTTCTCTCGGAATCATTATCGACAGATTAAAGCGTAGAAATCCGCATCCATATATATAGATTGTGTCCTAACTCTGCAATCAGTGTAAAGTTTCAAACTTTTTTGGCTATTGACATTGTTTCCTTTCTAATACTACTGAATAGTAACAGCCATAGGGGTAATATATGTGTGGCGTTTACTGAATTTAATACATCTCTCTATATTGATGTATTGGATGTGTGTGTACATGTAAGAAGATTCTATGAAAACACTTACTTTTTCATGGGATGATGAGTGTTCCATCCAATGAGTAGCATAGCGAAGTACATCGCTCCCGTGGCGAAGACGAAATGGAAGAATCCATAGCCATATGGAAGAGTTTCTTCTTCTTGGTTATCATCCTCATTCCTGCAGAACTGCATTCTTCATTGGTCATTTTTCTCGCATGAGTTTTACGGCAAAACCGCATGGAAGATCATAGAAACGAACCTGGAAACATTGGGAGTCTATTCCCGTGGAAAAAGTCGCGATAACCATTGCTACTAGCGCCACCACAAAGCTCTGCACACAAATACATGAAAAAACTTTAGCTGGATGAGAACAGAAACCTCAAACCCAAGAGGAAGTTTTGGAAGTTCTCAGAGTATTTACTATGATAGTAAGCCAGTCTGTTCTCCTCGAAGCTTCTGCTTTCCTGTTGCAACTTTCTCCTGCTGGCTCACTGCAGAAAAAAAACCCATGGAGATCATTAGTTAATCTAAGATCTTCGCGAGTAAACCCGTTGCTCTACGTGAACTTTATGCAACTTTTGAGTGTCTAGATGCATAACTATGTGGTTTCAAATGAGTATTTACATGAAAAAGCAAGAACCGCCCAAGAAAACGTAGAAACAGAGAAAATAAAATAAAGGGTGGATGAAGCATGCCTTCGAATGGCACACCAGCAGATAAACACAATATAGAGCCCCATTAATGCTGGAGTCAAGTATCCAGAATTCACCTGTCATACCGGCAAAGGAAGAAAAATTTAAAACATCTGAACACGAAGAACGGGAAAAAGGATAAAAGCCTCAAACCAAAGAAAGGGTAACTCGCCTTGGGATGGAGAGAGATGCTTGTCATGAGTTGGATGAGGAACAACGTCCACGTGATGAAGAATATATTGAGAAGGCAGGATGGATCAGGGGCATACCAAATGTACATCAAGATTACTCCTACGATACACATAATGTATGCAGTAGTTGCTAGTAGCATCACATGTACATGGCTACAACAAAAAAACTTGTGTGATCAGTGTAAGCTCATAAAACAATGAGGACACACTGCAGTGTAAAATGTATCACTGAAATATCTCATCTTCGACAAACTGTGGGGGAAGATGTAAGAGAAAGTCTGCTGGATCTTACCATCTTTCTGCATCTTTTTTATTTTGGCAGCATTCATTGAGCCAACAGATGAAACTGATGACGCTTATTAGCTGTATCAGAAGAAAGACACTGAAAGAAACAAGCAAAACACAAGATCAAATGAGGATACTGATAGATTCCAGGAGAAAACAATTGTATACATTCTTAAAGAAGACGGAAATCGTACCCAGCACCAAAATGTGCAATCTCCCCTGCCAAGCCAAGAAACAAGAAAGCAGTTTTAAATCATTTGACGAGGAGAAAAACAATTCAGAGCATTCTTTAACAATACCTCAAGGACGGCCGGTCTTACCATATAGCTGAATAATTGAAGAAGGCATCAAGAAGGGGATGATGGTTAAGCCAAACCACATTACAAGCTTTGCGGACCACCACCCGGAATGCCATCTATCTCTTGATGAATGCATCTTTTTGGTACCGACAGTTGAAAGAAACATAATAAAATAGAACATCTGAAAGTGTGGTCAAGGCAAAACATTCATGTGATTTCATCAACTGGAGGAACGTGTTTGATATCATTTAATGAAACTTAAGAAATAGGACAAGACGGTATAGTATCATGATCAAGACAGGATACAAAACATCCCAAGCTCACACGTAGGACTCCCTCAGCCCCTAAGCAGTTTCGCCCGCCTTTACAATTCTTGAATTCTGCAAAAACGATCGGAACAAGGGAGTTGCATTAACATCAGTCATCTGATGAACACTTAGAAACCCCTCATGGGGCAATAGGAAGAAAATATGAGAGAAACCTCACTGAGACATACTTCTCATTTCTGTCATGGCACCTTGACCATAATCACGGACAACCCAAGCTAGCAGATTTGCAATGAGAAATATCAGACCATATACATATCTAGCCATCCAGGGATTGCAGCCGTTGCGAAACTGGATAAACCACGACCCATGCTTGATTGCCTCATAGGTCTCGTATCTGCTGCTGCTTGTGCTGTTGTTGCTTGTACCTGTCTCCATAACTCCTTAAACTCAGAAACTTCTCTCCTCTTCATGGCATTAGGAGATGGAATCCATGGAAAATCTCTGAATTAATACAATTCCAGAGATTATTGGACCGTAGACCGGTTTCTGTGCTAGAAAAGAAAAACGGTTGCACCCTCAAGGACAGCTCTCTTCCTTTTGGACCAAACCTACATCAAGAAACCATGAAAGAGCAAACCTTGAGAACCACAACACAGAATTGTTTGGCGAGTAATAACAGAGTTCTTCACCACAGATATGGAACCAGAAAAACGGAGGAATCACAGAATGAGAGCTCCTTGTGGAGCGCATCAGTTCTTTATTCAAATCGAGAGGCATAAATGTAAAGTAAACCGAACCTATAGACAAATAGACAAGCGTTATTTCTAGATTCCTGTTGGAGAATTCATGCTTCACAGGAGATATACCCCAAGTGTTTCTGATGTCACACCGAATTCATTTCTCAACAGAAAGCGTTTATCTTTTGTGGTAAAACAGGACAGAGAATACGTATAGTGCAAGTAACTTTTCCCCTCCTTTCACTTATCCAAGAAGAAAGAACCTATTGGATATCGCACAAGACTCGACAAGAATCACCAAATGACCAATCCCTGGATCATTTATAAATAATATGGGGTCTTACGCCGCACCCCAAGATCTCAACCTTGAACGGAAACCCACGTGAATAAATAGACCAAAAAACAAAAAATACCAAACTAGAAAGACAAGCTGTAATTTAGGCCAAACTCGAGACCCACAAATGGAAAATTCAACTTGGATGAGTTATTCATACCACTAACATTTTGTTAATTAAGACATATCTAGAAGACTAATCAATTCCCAACTTCAAGTTCTAGCCACAACACGATTCAACGAAAAAAATAACATAAAAGGAGCATATGCAAAAAGGATGGAGATCAGATAAAGAAGCAGCCAAAAAACTTTCTTTGACAAGGAAATAAAAGGCAATATCTGCAGACTGGAAGAGAGATAAAAAGGAGCAATTTGAGTGATGCAGATACAGAGATGGAATCCAGAAATCGGGTGAATGTGTGCATTCCATGGAGACGTGTACGGATTCAATTGGCCGAACGAATCTTTTCTTCCCTTGCAAGTCGTGTAAACTATGAACCAACATCAGATGCCCTTTTCGCTTTCTTACCCATAAATTTTCTCTTCTTTTTGCCAAAAAAAAAAAAAAGTTGATTTCTAGAGCTTCGCTCACAGGTCCACTTTAATATTAGACAAATGAGTCATGCATAACCATTTAATAACACAAATAAAATAAAATAGTTATGAGCACTTAATCAAATAAAGAAGTAGCCAAAGGATATTGATACGAACGGTCGAAATAAAAGCCATTTGTTTTTCATAATTGAAAATGAACGAAATATATCCAAAGGCCCTTTCTTTGTAACGAAAAGTATCCTCTTAGGATTAAATAATAATACTTCATGAGCAAAAGAAAATAAAGATAAGAGAAGCTTAAAGCTTTGTAAATGACACCACAATAATGATCTATGTTGAGTAAAGATAGAATCCTAGAAACAGGAACAATGGGTCTAAACCTTACCAACAGAACCTTCTTCCTACATATGCCTATAAAAAAAAGCTTGTGGGGATGAAAATGGCTTCTCCATGTGAATAAAAAATCATATGGAGAAAGAGAAGCTACCACTATTTCGTGTAATACGAAGTAAAAGAATCAAAATTATCAAATACATCCAAACTTGGTGAAATATACAAAGCATGTTCTTAACATGAATTCAAACCCAAACGTGGAGAGGGACATTTTTTTCTGGTATTCTAAGAGATGTAATTGGAGTAAAAGTCCGATGAATTTTCAGATTATAATTTTTTTTAATCAAATATTATATAAAATAGCAGAAAAAAGGAGAAAATCCACTAGTCAGGAAACATATATGCTTGTGTATTCTTAGGGCCACTGAATTTAGTTGACTTTAATGGCCAATACCATAACAAGTTTAAAAAGAAGTGTGTGTGTGTGTATATATATCCAATACTCCGGAGCCCTTATGGATTACATGGTTCTTTTGTAAATCCGGGACAAGTTCTAAACACGTTTATATTAATTAATTACTTAAACAACTAATTAACCCTAATCACTTTAATTATCTCTAATCAATTGGTAAAGGCAGATTAATTAGCTGAAAGCAAAGGGGAAAAGGGAAAGGGGTGGTCCCTATTTGCTACGATTTCTATGAAAATTGACGCTGTTGTTGCTTAGGCATTGCTGAGGAAAGAGAGAAAAGGAGCGTTTGGATGGCCAGAAAACGAGGGAAACTACGAAGAACAGAGGAAACAAACAAACAAGGAATCGAATCGAAAATCGCAAGAGGTTCAAATCAGATCACTCGAAAACCAATACACATATATAAACAAACTCACACGCACACTCACTCATGTGCTCGAATTTGGTAAATCCCAGAAAAAAAAAAGGGCTAAGAGCAAAGAACCTGTAATTATGTGCGAAGCTCCTGAATCGATGAAGCTTCAGATCTGGAGAAATGGAGAATGTTTCCTCCACAATCTTCCTTCTACGATTGCTTTTAACCCAAAATCGAAGGAAACGCCTGAGAGAGAGAGAGAGAAAGAGAGAGAGAGGAAAAGGAAAAGAAACGGTTACTTTTTTTTCTTTCCTCTGAGTGTTGATCTTCGCCTCCTTTGCTCTTTTAAAAATGGCTCTCATGTTTATATATACGTACACATACATATATATGTGTGTGTGTGTGCGTGTATAGATACACACTCCGCTTTTGTGAAGCTCTTTATTTTTTTTTAAACTTTTTTTTTTAATTAATATTGATGAATTTGTATCGTATGATGAATATGATTGGCTTTTGCTTTCCCGCCGTTAGCCTTCCTGTTTTCAGCCATAGGG
>NW_010971390.1:64860-89499 GCF_000463585.1 Tarenaya hassleriana | reverse complement strand
TAAAAAAAAAAATTTATATATATATATATATATATATATATATATATATATATATATATATTAATTGATGGAAAAAAAAAACGAAAATTCAATGGGTATTTTATGGTCAGAACGAGGGGGAGTTCGTCTTGTAGTTGAGTGTGTCGTTACGTAAAAATGGATGCTTAAACCTTAAAAAATGGACCAACCATTGTATATATATTTAACCTTAACCACGAAAATGCAAAATAAAAATAAGCAGATTGTATCTAAAGAAATCCGCATGCCACTCACGCATTTGATTTTTTTATTTTTTTTTTGGGGGACTGGATTCAAATATTAATTTTGTCTTTTTCTTTTTTTTTTATATATATTATTTATTTTAAAAAATTTGTGTCTTCATTTTGAGTTTAGTAGATTAATAATAGTGTGTGGTATATCGAAACATGGCGTCCAAGGTTCAAAGGTTGTGGTAGATATTTTATGTTATAGTTTAATTTTCTTTCAATTATTAATTTTTTGGATTTGATTTTTTATTTTAAAAAACTTTATATCTTTTCATTTTTTTTATGTTGAATTTGGTTCATTTGGTATTCCACCTTTCATTAAAATAGATTTATTTTTTTTATAAAAAGTGTTTCCCAATTTTTTTATACATATTCAATTTTTACACGGAATACAATTTTGTTCAGTTATATTTAAATTAAAATGTCCATCCCTATATTAATATCTACTTGTGAATATGTCGTGAAAACTAAAATTTGCTTGCTTCGAGACAAAGGTTAGTTAAAATATTAAATCCATAGCTATATTATATAGTTTTAATTGATCCGGGTTTTATGCCCGGTAAGTATGTGAAAATGCTAAAAGTCCTATTTTTATCCATAATAATAATAATCCTGGAAAATAATTCCAAAAAAATAATAATTATATTCTTTCTTGTTCTCGTTATTTTTCGAACCAATGAATTTACATAACAAGTGTTCTGTTTTTCTTTTGGCACTTGAAGTGTTTCTTTAAAAAAAACTGATTAAATAAGGTTATATATATGTTATAAACATGATTAATCAAATAAATTAGTAATAATTAATGAATCCGACTCGGAAACTCACGTATCAAAATCTTATAAAATATGTACCACTAACGTCAGTGACGTAAAATGAATGGAATGTCTTGGAGTTCACCAACTTCGGTTTCTTATTTAAAAAATAATATATATATTCGCCATGTGATATTGGTAGGCCAATAATCCAACAAATGAATCTTATAACCAAAGTCAAAATATATAACTAATTTTCGCATTACCCGTCCTGTTATTATTAATATATTTATCCATATAATCTAAAAATAGGGAATAGGGAATAGGTGGAAATAAAGTATAAAATATATCTTTATAGCATGTAAAAATAATTAAGGGTTTGAGATAAATTAATGGGCACTAATTACAAATTATATGAGTAAAAGGGAATGTGCATGGGTAGCAAAATTATCACCTTTAACCACTCGTTCCATGATTATCTTCATCATATTGTTTCGCACACCATCCTCATATATACATATATACATATATATATATATTCTTTATATTATGTGATAGACGATGATTTTATTTATTATATCATATATCATTATTAAACATATACAAGGAAAAACAATTTATGGTGAAATTATATTAACTAACTCGTTATTTCTATCAATTATTTTGTAACAACCCAAATTTCGCTAGTTCGACGGGTGAAATCATTTTTTTGTATAATTTACTGTTAAAAGATAAAAAAAAAAGCTAGTATTTTTCAAAATATAATTTATTTTTACTATTTCAAATCTTATATTTTATGTATATTAAGTATAAGTCTAATCTATTTTAATTATATATAGCAGTAATAATAATAATAATAATGGTCTCAAATTGTGATATTTTGTATAAATATTACCATTTGGATTATATAACTCGGTTGCGTGATTAAATTAATAATAAATAAATAATATAAACTTTAAGAAGAAAAAATGTGTTTTTTTTATAGAAGAATTCCATTATATTAATAAAAAAAAACGGACAAGACAACTTAAATGGCTTGGGTGCTTCTCGTTCCGCCACACTACGAAGATGGATAGCTACGCGTCTCCCACTTATAAATGACTCATCGTCGAAGCGCACATTTCACAACCACCTTCTCCGACGCAAAATCACAACAGCTCACGATCAAAGCTTTTTTTTTTTTTTTTTTTTTTGGTGAGGAAAAAAAATCCCATGCAACGGAGTCACCAATCATTGGCGTCCACGTCAGACGTGCCTTCTCAAGTATCGACAGGGCTAACGAACGGTCCATAAAATGACGAAATTTTCATGTATTTATTTATTTCCCTTTTAAATACATTTAAATCTAATTAAGAATATCAATTGTTTTTTTTTTTGTGGATGGAGACTTCGCAATGAGCTTCTTCCACAAATTTTCAGATTTACCGAAATAAAAACTACGTGTTTTTTATTTTATTTTTATTTTATACGTTGCATGTTCCTCTCAAAAATCTTCCTTGTATATCTACTAACTAATGGTAGAGAAATAACTCCATTTAAAAAAAAAACTTGAATATTATGTGAATAACGAAATTATGGGTTTGCACAGATAATATACGATACCATTACGAAAACAAGTGTAGATAATAAAATTTCGAAATTACACAAATAGTTTCTAAGCATCCCACATAAACATAAATAACTCTTTAAAAATTCACAATTTCTTTACGTGACCATTCGGATCGGTTAATTGGGTTATTAACCGAACTGAACCGAATAAAAGTATTTCGGTTATTAACCGAACCGAGTCAAATAACCAATTGGTTACGATTTTTCAAAACCCGAAATAACCGAATCTGAACCGATTAAAAATTATTATCCGTTTGGTTATGAATTTTCAAAACCTAAATTAACCGAATCCGAATGAAACCGGACCGAACCGTTTATATATCTTCATTTATATATATTTTATATACATATATGAATGCCTATATTTTTAATTTAATTATTGTCTTATTATATTTTAAACGTATTTTATCATTGTTATTATTGTTTAGTTATTATTGTTTAGGTTTACGGGAAACAAAATTATGTTTTTGTTTACGATAATAGCAGGGTAGATTAGACAACCGGTCGAGAGTTTCTTTTTTTTTAATCTTTTTTATTTTTTGTAATATCTTAACTAGGGATGGACATGCATACAAAACTGAATCAAAACACAAAATATATTCATTTTCGAACCTAATCCAATCCGAAAATTAATTGATAATGATTTTTTTCAATGCAAATGAAATATAAAACAACCGAAAATTGAATAAAAATTGATATATCTTTATAAAAAATAATTATTTTTTTAATAAAAACTAAATATAAACCAAAAATCTAAAACGATAATCTGGTGCATTTTTTGTCTGAATTGGAAAAATTGTCCAAACTAGTAAAATAAAAATAAAAATGTAGAACAAAACTAAAAATCACCCAAAAATACAAAATATTAATCAGGTTCTGAAAATATTCGAAAAGCCAAAAAGTCAGTTAATAGAGAGTCAAAAGCAGAAGATTCGCGTGCCGGTAATTTTGTTGGTTTGTCTCTCCTTTTACGTACGAACTTGTCCTCATGAGTTTTAATATACGCCAACAAAAATATTTTTGTGGGTCACATTATATATATATATATATATATTATATACACTTTGGTGTGAATATTTGTCTCGTCTAATGTTCTTTTTGGATCGTCCCAACAATTTATTTTTCACCGGCCTCGTTATGATTTCGAATAAAACGTGAATTTTGGAGTAATTGTGTGATTTTTTTTTATTTCCAACTACCGCAAAACATTGGAACGTTTGTAACGTTTTCAACACTATATTATAAAATATATATTATTACATAAAAGTTTTTTTTGGGGTGATAAACAGACGATCGATATGACGACCATTTGTTGTATACACTTCTAACAAGACATGCTAAAACGGTATTATATCAAAAATACCTTTAATTTGTTATTTCTACTTCAAAACTTACCCTTGTGACTATATGACCAATGTGACCGAAATATAGTGTGGTCACATTTTGATTTTATCGATTATAACGTTAAATTTATGGTGATCACACTAATTCATTATGTTCATACCTAGTATATCTTACTAATCATTTGATTAAAACATCATAAATTTAATGTTATGAGTAATGAGATCAATATGTGACCACACTATATTTCGGTCACATTGGTTACATGGTCACAATGATAGGTTTTGAAGTATAAATAGCAAAGTAAAAGTATTTTTGATAATGCTCCTGCTAAAACTATCTCATGATGTTTCTAAAGACCAAGATATTAACCACACACTATATACATAAACCGTGCATGTATGTATATGCATGCTTATATTATATATATATATATATGTATGTATATATACACATTGTTTTATTGAACTATTACTATCGTTATTTTTCAAGTATCTATAGTTTTGGATATTACGAGGCAATTAATATATATATAAAAAACCTTTACGTATTACAAAATATTGGTACGCAAATTAATCTCCTCAAAATTTGTTTTGAGCAGAAAAAATTAAAGGCTTCTGTAATTTAGGTTGGTGGGGGGGTCCGAATTCTCAGTGATTACTATTAATTATTATGATTATTAGACCGACGAGCCCGTAACATACGTCCATCAAAATCCGCTCCTAATTATATTACTAATCACTCTTGTTCGTTTACGTTAAACACTGTAATTTTCCTCCTAATGATATTGGTCATTCACCAAATGTTTTTTTGCTATTATTTAAATCTAAATTATTTCTTTCATTTTCATGGGAAACAATCCATACTCTATATAGGTCTGCCCAAAAAGGAGAAAAAAAAAACAAATTAATAATTCGTGAACCAAAAAAAAAATTCAAAAACAAATTAAATGAAGACATATGGTTCAAAATAGAGGTCGATACTTGGGGTGCATAATCGTGTTCAAATTTAACCAAACTAAACACTTATTTTTTAACGGAAATAATTGATTTTTAATTTATTTAACCAAAAATATAAAAGCAAGTGAGAAAATCTATATATAAAATAAGAATATTTTAAAATGATAATGATGTAAATTTAAATAGAATTAAAATCAAATTTTAAACTCGATATTAAAATAAAATAGATAGAATATCTTTAAAAATCTAAATAAAATAACACACAAATCACGGAATTGAAACAAAACTAAAAAAAGACACCGAACGTGGGTGCGGGTGAATGGAGTCTGTGTGGGCTGTGATTCAACATTCATAAATGGGCTTTCTATTTAAATTTTGTAAATGGGCCTAAATTAGTGTGGCAAAGACAACTCTCGGCCCACTCGTGTATTTTTTTATCATTGATTTAATGCTAGATTTTTATAGATTTAAAAATCCAAATAATTTAAATCTGACATGAGATTTTCCACATTATATTTACAAATCCACCACTGAAATATTTCAATTCGAATCATTATTTTATTTTTATAAATTGACTGTTTTCGTGCATAGTCTCAATTCCGTAGATTTTTGTTGATATAATACTAAATGATGAAAAAAGTTGGAAAAAATAAGTTTGTAATATATAATATATATTGACTGACATTTTTCTTTTTGAAATTATGATATTTAAATTACCTTTTTTTACTAGAAAATAATTTCGTAGACTACGAGAGAAAAAAATTATGAGTTATCAAGCGATTACACGCAGTCACATATGCGAATCAAAGTTTATTTAATATATATCACAAGGTATCAATATTTTAGATTTCCCTTAGTTTACTTTTTTATTTTGTTGTTTTAATTTCATAAAAAAAAATAATTGTCTGTTTTTACATATTTTTATTCGATTCGATATCAAATTTATTAAAAAGTATTATATATTTAAATTTTATCTCAGTGTTTCGATTTTATTTTTGTATTTTATTCGAATTAAATTAATTTAATCTTGTAACCTATGCTATTCAATTAATTGGCAAAAGATATTGCAATGTATGTTAAATAGTTGAAACGGTCACATACACGCCATTCTTATTTATTTATTTATTATTCATAACTAATCCTCCAATTTTATATTTTTCTGGTGCCCCTGATTAAGTACAAGCACATGGGAGCCCAAACTTAGATTCACTTCCTTAATCATATATTAAAATCTAACGCGATCCATACATGCTGTTAATTAGGTTTAATTATATTATTTCATGTTGCTAACAATTTGGTGAAGTGGACATTTCATATTTTATAGAATTAGTTTGGGATAATACTTTTTTAAGCTAGTTTTAAATTTTAATCCTACCCTTTTCTTTCTATATTCCATCAAGATAATCTTTTTTTTTTTTCCTTATGCGAACATTTTTCTTTATACAAATGACTAATAATCTTTTGCGGTTCGTAAAAATCAATTACCCATTTTAGAATACATTTCTATCAAATTACTATTGAAAAAACAAAATAAATAAAAAACTGTGAACCGATATTTATTCATTATTATTATCTATCAAATGAATTTAATTAGATAACATAATAATTCTTTAAATAAAAATACAAACGTAGAAATAATTTTTTTATGCTTAATTTTTTTTAATCTTAGAAAAATAAATAAATGAACGTAACATGGTAAACTTTTTGAAAGCAATTAAGATAAATTACTAAGTCTGTGTTCAATTAAATAAAAACTGTATCACTTTTTGTTTACCACCGGCTATAGGATAGTCGGACCAAACTGCCATTAATATACTTGACCTAATCCTTTACATTTTCATTATTTCTTTTATTGACTCCAAAGAAGAATTCAACAAAAAAAAAAACAATTAACATTTTAAAAAATATCTTATAGTTTATAGTTATAAAAAATATCTTAAAGTTTTCTCAAACTTACAATATTTTCTGCTATCTTATTTTACAATTTTAATTCCAACAGTGTTAAAACCAAATTATCAAAATCTTATATTTACTGCAAAGTCTGGATTTTGTATAATTTGTAATGTGTCGAACTTTTCTCCTGCAGGTTTTACTTTGAAAAGTTCAGAAATTATATATATGTATGTATATATATATGTCTGTGTGATTAGCCATGGGGCCCCACCATGTGAAGCATCATCCTTGTCGGCCCAATTGTCTTCGTCCATCTGTTTGGTGGTTGTCCAAACAAATAAAACCCTACACACATTTAATTTCATTTTTCAACATCTTCTATAAACATCGAGTTTTATAAATGATAAATAAAATTGATATAAATAAGCACAAAAGGATGAGCGTAAAGTGGAACTAAGAAGTTTCAAATATGAGTATGATACCACTTTCAGTCTAAAAAGTCGTTATATCTTATTGTTTTGTCACAATTTATAAACTTTATGTGTCCGAATTTCATATATAAAAATGGTACAAAATTTATTTATTGTTATCGTGTACCGATTATGATTTACAAAATTGAATTGACGATTATGTATGTTTTAAAATTAAATTAAAAAATACTAACAATTTTTCTAAAAATATAAAAATAATCTAAAAAATGAAAGATGTTTTTAAGATTTTTTTAATAAATTATAAAAATTAAATATAGTTAGATAGATACAAAATCTGAGATAAAAATCAAATGTGTACATATATATATATATGTATATTTATTTATTTAAAAAATTCAAATTCAAACTAGAAATATGCCCTAGTTTTTGCATTGCCAAAAAAAGGTCAAATACCCCATTTAAAGAGCGGAATTTAATTTCCATGATGACTTACAATTTAATTTATTATTATTATTATTATTATTATTATTATTATTATTATTATTATTATTATTATTATGTGCACCCCCTTGTCTTCGTATGTTTATATTTGCCACCTACACAATTATTTTCATAATTAAATTTTATTTAATAATCATCAAAATTAAAACAAAAAGAAAAAGAAAGATATATCACATTATGTCTTTGTCCTATCCTCTTACTTATTTTCTTTATTACCCTATAATATCATATATTCAAATAAAAAGAAAAGAATATAATTATAATGAGAAAAAAAGTATGTCTAGAAATAAAACTATAATGATAACAAATATAATATATAAAAATTCGCGCATGATAATATCTCTCCATTTACGATTTCAATTTTCTTTTTTTTTTTCCACTTTTGTCGGCAAGGATTTCTACCATTTTAACGCAGTCAAAACATAAAAATGAAAAAATAAAGAGTGCAAAAGAAGCCAGCCCCAATTTTTTTTAATTAAAAAAAGTAATTTAATGTTTTGAAATTAATAAATCTTAACCCCAATCACGGATCCTAAGTAAATCCGATGCGGGTCCCACCAATTCTGAAATATTAATAATATTATATTTTCCGCTTACTTTGAAGATTGTTATATTCGTTTTCAACTCTCACGAATATAACAATCTTCACGAATATAACAATCTTCAAATGGATATATATAATTTCGAAGTATTTACTGTTACAAAACCGATATCAAATTACCAATCAATTCACATTAAATTATTCAATTTAAATTAAAAAATCGATTAAGTACATTATTTAAAAATTAAATAAATAAATAAAATAACTCTTTTCTAAATAAATATGTTAAAAAAACTGAAATTGATTACAAAATCGAAAGAAGGAAACCTTAAATAAAACTAATTTTGAACATTGTATACAACTGAACTGACATCCTCAGTTTAATTTTCTAATTTCGAACATTCATTGCTGAAAATTATCAAAGCTTAAAAAAAAAATGTGATCGTTTCGATGACTCCTATGGATCAAGAAAGAGGAAAAAAAAATACGTATTTTTAATTTAAAATTGAGCGAGATTGCACAGACACCAATGACGAGATGAGTCGAATTGGTGGTGGTGGTGGCCATGAGTAGTTTCTTAAATACATATAAGTAATAACCTTGTTAAAATAAATATAAATCTAATATGTATGAATAGGATAATTCGATGATAATTACGAAATAAATTAACGGTAATTTTGCAAACGAGTAAAAATATAAAAACGGTAAGATAGGACTTTTGGAAAAAGAAAAACCAAATTCGAATTCCGTTTTTGGGATGAATTGGGTAATTTGCAGTCTCCTAACGTATATAATAAAATATATCGCCCGACCCATACCCTAACCAAAGTATTCGCATTTCCATGTCCTCGGAACGAATCACGGATCCACATAGTTTGTATCTCAACAAGAACAAATCAACATTCAAGCAAATTTTGTAACCGGATATCTTAAATCATTTTGTAATTAAATCAAACCAGTAGAAAGCCAAGCAGATTATATGTCTTCTAATAAGATCATTACACCAATCCCATAAAAACAAATCAAAATAAAAATGTGAATTGAGTTACACTAACGATATTAGCAAATCCAAAGGAAAAAAAAATAGAATTTAAACAACAATGGAAGTGAAGAAATTCAATAAAATTAATCGAAGATAGTGAGCAAAAGATGTTTGCTCCTCTTTTTATCATATGATCTCTCTCTCTCTCTATACATACAAGTTTTCCACCATTTTTAGACCTTTATTTTCACCATTTTTAGAGAAAAATTCTCTGCGTACGTACCTCTCAGCAAGAATGTGATGAACAACGCCGTCTTTTTATACCCAGTTCAATCTGATAAGGTTGTCGGGACGACACCACTTGAATGCCTGATTTCTGGGTTGTTTTTCATCCGAACGATAAAAATTTCTAAAAGAATCAGTAGAATGGCGGTGGTGGAGGGGAAGCGTATGACACTCCGATAACCGGCGGTAACGGTCCTTCATATACAGGCGGCGGTGGCGGGCTGTGGTGGACCACCGGAGGCGGAGGTGGGCTGTGGTGGACCGCCGGAGGCGGCGGAGAGTTGTAGTGGTATACCGGCGGGGGTGACGGTGAAGGTGGAGGCTTGTAGATGACCGGTGGTGGAGGAGGTGAGTACTCAACGCACGGCGGAGGTGGAGGTGGCGGTGGCTCTATACAAGGTTGTGGGGGTGGAGGGGAATATACCGGCGGCGGTGGTGGCGGCGGGGATAAGTATGGATATACTGGTGGCGGAGGCGGCGGAGAATGCGGTGGTGGAGGTGAATAGTGACGGGGCGGCGGTGGCGAGCTGTAATAGTAAGGCACCGGCGGTGGTGGAGAGAAATGAGGCGACGGCGGAGGCGGTGAGTGCGGTGGCGGAGGAGGCGGTGGGCGGGTGCAGTAAATTGGACTCGGTGAGGGAGATGATGGCGAAGGAGGTGGAGTCGAGTATACGGGCGGAGGAGGTGGAGAGTATACCGGAGGTGGCGGCGGAGGGAAGTATACCGGTGGAGGAGGTGATGGCGGCGGCGGCGGGGGAGAGTACACCGGTGGAGGAGGTGATGGCGGCGGCGGTGGGGGAGAGTACACTGGGGTGATGGAGGAGGGTAGACCGGCGGCGGAGGAGATAGAGACGACGGTGGAGAATAAACCGCAGGCGGCGGTGGAGGAGGTGAAGATTGAACAATTGGAGACGGCGGTGAAGGTGACGGTGAAGGTAACGGCGGAGGAGGTGGCGGCAATGGGTGAGCCACCGGAGGACTTGGACGAGGAGTAACAGAACCGCCGCCGCCGCCGCCACACTTGAACGAGCCACAATCCACCGGTGGACGAGACAAGAATGCCGCACATTGTCCCGGCGACCGCTGAGCGGGTCTCGCCGGCAAACAGTTTCTCTCAAAACCCTATGATTTAGGAAGACAGACCGGCGGTTCTCCGGTGAAATAGTTGTAGCTGAATGTGAAGTTCTCAAGCTTCGGGAGCTGACAGATACTCGCCGGAATCTTGCCGGAGAGTTTATTATGCGCCACATTGAGCTGCTCCAGCGCAACCATCCTTCCGACAGCTTCCGGCAACGGGCCCACGATCTCGTTGAAGCTGACGTCGAAGACTGTGACGTTTCTCAGCCTTCCAATATCGGTCGGTAGACAAGATTTGAACCCATTGTTCATGAAGATGATCTCGTTGAGGTTCTTCATGTTGCTCAAACTCGCCGGAATACAGCCATGGAAACGATTGTTAGCAAGAACAATGACAGAGACAGGAGAGTTTCCGAAATTTTCCGGCAACTCGAACTGGAACCTGTTGTGGTTGATGAAAATGGCGTCGAGATCTTTGCTGAAGAGCTCCTTGGGAACAGTCCCTTCGAACTCGTTGAACCTTAGATCCAAGAACTTCAACGACGGCAACTGGAGGACCACCGTCGGGAACTTTCCGGCGAATCTGTTATTGCTGAGATCGAGCTCGAAGAGAAGCTTGAGCTGACTGAACCGATGCGGTACGGTACCGCAGAACCGGTTCGAGTTGATGTGGAACAAAGCCAGATCTGTCAACAAGCCAAGCTCTTCAGGCAAGTACCCAGCGATGTCGGCGTGGTTGAGATCGATACCGGCGACGGTACGGATCTGGGGGTTGTCAGGAGCCGGAGCGCAGAAAACTCCGGTGTAGTTGCAGACATTGGATCCGACCCAGGTCTCGGTAAAATTGAAAGGATCAGAGAGAATGGCCTGTTTCCAAGCTTGGAGAGCTACGTAGGCACTTCGGAGCCTAGGGTTTTCGAAGACGAGAGAAGGGTCGACTGTGACATTCTCACCACGGTCGCCGAACTCGTCGCGGTAGTACAGGAGCTGTCGGTGTCGGATGACTTTAACTTCGTGGTCGGAGAGACGGCCATGGGAGGTGACGGAGAGAGAATGAGAGAGGCCCGCCAAGGAGATGAGGATGAGAAGGAGACGGAGAGGTGGAGGAGGATGAGGTATGGTGTTCTGGGCCATCTTCCTCATCTCATCACACCAGATTCCAGATCTGAGAAGAATGGCAGAGGGATGAAAATTCGAAGTGCGAGGAAGGGCAAAACGGGGAAATGTGAGGGATATAGCCTTGTTGTAAGAAGAGGGGAGAGGAGCTTTGTGTTTCTGTGTCCGAAATAGAGAGAGAGAGAGAGAGAGAGAGTGAGGAATATAAATGAAAGAGAGACAACTCAATAACAGCTCACGCCTACGCATCTTATCTCTCTCCTCTCGCCTCTCTTTCTTTTTTTTTTCTTCTTCGAAATTTCCTTTTATTTATTAATAATTTAGTATTTGATTTCGCTTTTTCTTATTTTATTGTTATTCATTTAAATTATAAAAATATGAATGGAGCCGTGTTTTTTTTTATTCACGTGAAGTCCATTTACAAAAATGGAGCTTCTAGTTAAATTCTGTTTCCTAATGTCTATGACAGTATTGCACCAAAAATAAATATTTTGTTAGTGAATCAAAAAATTCACAAAAAATGAAATTCAGCGTACCAGAAATAAATAAAATCATATATATTTCACTGTTTTTATTTGTTCACAGTGAAATTTCACTGTTTTATCTGTTCACTGTTTACTGACATGTCGCAACAGTACTTGCAAACTCGCAATTCACGCTTTCTTCGGCCAAAAAAATTACAAAATACAATTATTATTATTATTATAGAATGCGTCTCAAAAATATACATAAGTTATAAAAAAAAATCATAAGAGCTTATGAATTTAAAATATTTAATTACAACAAATGAAGTTTTTCGACACTATCAAATAAATACGTACATTTTTAAAGACAATCAGACTCTGCTAACGATTATAAGATAATAAGAAATGTAAAAGCATAGTTTTATAAAATTTATGTTGAAATATTATATATATATATATATATATATATATATATATATTGCCCCTTTTGCTCCTTTCCGTGGGATTCCTCCTTTCATCAAATCCCACAGAACAAAACAAAGAGAGATTTAGGAATAAAGACATCTATATGACAATTATTTCGACTCATTATGATTAGTTAACACTAATTATTGTCTCATCTTTTTCTTTTCTTTTTCTTCACGACAACAAAATTTTTAAAATAAAAGAAACATTTAAGTGTTAATAAATGATTTGATTTTAATTAATAACGCAAAAAAAAATGCCTCAACAAATCGGTCGACCGTGAAAATATGTACGACTAATTTAATGCATAACCGGTGAAATTTGGTCATCTCACGAGGTCCTTTATCAATGTATTTGTTTTTTTTCTCTTTTCGATTTCACGAGGGTTTTGAGAATTTCATCTTAAATATTATAGTTATAATGTTATTCCTAATTGTTGCCATGTACATATATTTATTTGAATCCAAAAACATAAGCTATGATGATTAAGGATTTCACGGCTGGAACTTAGGCAACTCGCACCAATCCCGCATATGGATGGGGTCGCAGCCGCTTAGGAAATATTATTTTTTTAACCTATGTATTGAATTTTTTATTTTTATATAAACCAGAGTCAACAAAATATCAATTACGTATAATAAAAACAAAACAAAATCTACCTTCGATAGCCAAATAATTCCAACATTTGTTATGTACAAATAGCAATGATACAAAGAGTTCGACGACCGACTCCATGCGAGGTTCATCTGCAACCCTAAACCCCAAACGTTCCTATCATTACAAATTATATGCACATACGAATTTTTGTCTTGTCTTTTATATTATAGTTTTAGCCTCAGTTGCACAAATAATGCCACATGTCAGCAAACCGTGTGGGGACATATTGCCACGTCAGAGTAGGTTATATTCGTCTCAAGTCCAGCTGGCAAATTGAGTCACGGAATAGTCCATTTTCCAAAGTCTATTCTGGTTCAAAAGATATATATATATATATATATATATATATATGTTTATTTATTTCTAATGTAGACATCGATGTATACGTATATTTATACATGTATGTATTTTAACATTTTTAAAAGTCACAACGGTTGCTTTGTAGTTTCCAATGATACGTACGTGTTGGTTCGGTGCAAATTCCTCGGTTTACGTGTTGAGGTTGGAGTCCTCGGTCTTTATGAGGAAATCTAGTAAACCCGTTTTTAAAACTCGTTCTGATTTTACTATATAGTTGCAAGCATATTTACTTCTATATATACAAATGTTATATCCGATTAATTTGATATTGCATATTATATATAGTTTTTTTCTTGGATTTTTTTTTATCTCCAATTTAGTAAATGTTGTGAAAAAGATTTATGATGTAACTCTTCAACTTGATGGCCTCGAGTACTAATTGCATGGGATTGTATTGTTTGATTTTAACCGGTTGTTGGGAGTTTGTGACAAATCATTAATACCACCTTGTGTTTTAAATATTATTTTCTATGTAACGGAAATACATAAATAAAGATTTCTCGAAAAAAATATTTTCATTTTGAAACATTTTTAGGGCCATGCAATTTCGGTTATTCAATGGGGACATTATCAAAAATACCATTATTTTGCTATTTCTATTTCAAGACCTACCCTTGTGACCATGTGACCGAAATATAGTATGGTCACATATTGATTTCATTGTTCATAACGTTAAATTTATGATGTTTTAATCAAATGATTAGTAAGATATACAAGGTATGAACATAATGAATTAGTGTGATCACCATAAATTTAACGTTATAATCGATATAAATCAAAATGTGACCATACTATATTTTGGTCACATTAGTCATATGGTCACAAAGGTAGATCTTGAAGTAGAAATAGCAAATTAAGGGTATTTTTGATATAATGACTATTCAATGTGCACTAATAGCTCTAAATGGAATAATACTAACGTATGTGTTGTGCATGCATGGTAACCGTCCTCGTCACCCGATAATCATAAATGGACCGTCCCAATCTTTACACAATTATAAAACGAATTCCTCTAAACAGACCCCTAATTTTGAACATTTTATACATAAGTCCCCTTATTTTAAATTTAAAGCCTAAAGCCCAATCATATCAGTCAAATCATGAGATTTTGAATTTTGATTTCGGGAAGAAAAAATCATTCCATAGCCCATTAAAATTCGTACAATGGGTCTACTGCCTCATAATGTAGTTACGGGGTTAAATTTGGTAAATCAAAAGTAGTTTTGAGGCAATTTTTTTTGTGGGAGCAACAAAATTAAATTTCGAAACTAGAGGGGTGTCTTTTCAGTTTTCGAGAGAGGCCCTACCAAAAGAGGCATATGGGCCAAATGCGTTGGGCCCATCGAAGATGAAGGAGACATCAGTATCACGTTCCCGCTCGGTTGGGTCCCACGTGTCACGATCTCCACCGCTGGATCCTCGGCTATTTTCCACTTTTTCCCGCTCGAAACCGAAAGCCTCGTGACATATAGTATACATGTGTATGCACCAACACATACATACATATATATATATATAATGTACATACATACATATAATACGTATATACACATATATATAATACAAACAGATGCATATACCTGTTGGGGGGTGGTGAACCGCGTCCCTTATTTACGCTCCTTCGTCGAATCATATCCTTTTTTCTGTTGATAATAACTTTTTGAAAAGTGTTTATATTTTTTTTTGGTAAAGTGTTTATATTTAATATTATTGCATTGTAAAGTGTATAAACATAAAAAGTGTATGCGTGTATATATATATATATACGCATACATTTTTTGCTTGTATGCGTTGTCTGATGCCTAGTATATTTTTAGAGCTGTTCAATCATTTTTTTTAAGCTCAATCATTTTTGTTTATAAACAAATTTAATTTATTGGATGACTCCTAAGCTTGTCTTTTAATTAATTAATAAATTAAAAATTCGGTTGGTAAACAGATATTATAGATTCGTGTCTTAAAATGTAGTCTTGATAATATATAATTAATTTTTTTCAAAAGTAGTTATAAATCGTTACGGCATTAGTCTACTACCTAACGAGTGCTTTAGATGGCGTCTGAAACAATGTTTTTATTTAATTCCATAAGTAATTTTTTTTTATCGTTTCGATACATTTCGGACTAATTTAATATAAAAAATAATCTTATAATATCCAATTACAAATTTTTAAGTGAGTTAAAAGTGGTTTTATCAAATTAAATGCATCATATATATATATATATATATATTCAAATACATGCAATAGAGAAATGCATTTGGATATGAGTTTTTTTCCCCGTCGGCTGTTCCAATAATTAGTTTCTGAGTAATATCATATAATTTTAAAATTTAGTCTAAATATCATTCTAATCATTTTATTCAAGAACTTGATTTAATTTTCATTTTCTCTCTCTTCTGCTTATTTTATTATTTCTAATTATACCCATAATTTTCAACTCTGTATCTGAACCCTAAATATTAATATATAACTCTTAAAATCTAAGTCTAAACCTTAAAACAAGCACAAAGCCTAAAACTCTAAATCATAAACTCAAAACCCTATGATTTAGGAAGATATAATATTATTTGTAGTTTTTATTAAATAAAAATTTCAGACACTAAATATTTTAAGAAGTGTTATAAAAACATATATTGTCTTGTCAATATATATATATATACATTTATAAATTTTCAATTTTTAATATATAATATAAATTTTATATATCCTTCCATAAACATAAAAAATATAAAGTTAAAATAAGCATAAGTCATCATTATTTGTAATTTTTTTATAAATTTAAATGTTATAATTAATAGGTATAAAACTATATTAAATGATCGTACTTCTCATTAAAACTCTTTTTTTCCCCATTTTCTATATGAAGTTTTTTTTTTTCCCGTCGGCCGTGTCAATTATTAGTCTTGTTTTTTATTAAAAGAGAAAAAAAGAAGAGGCAGAAACTGGGAGGGGAGGGCCAACAATTCTCGAGCTGTAGCTTTCCCTGTGTTTTTTCCCCGGCAGAAAATAATGGAAGAAAAAGTGAATTTTTATAATTAGAGATTATATATATACATACACACATATATATATATATATTTATAATTAGAGAATATATGTATATGCGTGTATATATAATGCGGAGAGTCATCATTATATATACGTTTACTTCTCCTTTGGGGTATAATAATTTTAGGCGCATTGAAGCGTGATCGACATTTTCATCGACGATAATAATTGCCCTTATATTTATTTATTATATTCAACTAACTACAAAAAAACACTAAACACAAAATAAGTTTGATAAAATCAAATCATTTGGACCAACATAGAAAAAAACTACACATTTATCCATCGACATGTCATATAATATATATATATATATATATATATATATATATATTACAATGATTTTTTTTTTCATTCTCCCTAATAACGAATTTTTCATCGTGAATTGGGTTAAACAAACAGTTTCAAAATAATTCTAAGTCGGACCCTTACCGGCCCATTTAAGTTTATGCAGAATTACCGGTTTGACGCTGTTGTGAAAATGGGCCAAACTGGGTGAAGCATTCAGTCGGTAAATGGGCCATAAAAAGCCCATTAACGGGAATAGCAAATGGCCCAATAATCCTCGTCGACGGTCCATCAGATGACCGCGACAATTCTCCGTCGTTGGCTGAAGAGCTCACCGGTGATGCTTCTTTGTCCGACCCGGCGAAAAACCCTAGATATTGGTGGTTTCATGTTCTATTCCGACTTCTCGACCTCAATAATCGACAATCTGGTGATGGCCGTTCCTCCGTTGATGGCGAATTAGGTATATCTTGTCGCAGGAACCCTATATTTCTTGTATTTGGTTTTGTTCTTCTTCTGGGTTTTGCTCGAAGATGGGTGACAGTGAAGATGATGCGAGGTACCCAAAGAAGATTTACTCTCTGAATCGCCAGAACCATCCGATGTACAGCCGTCCAATCCCCAAGCGTCACGCTTATTACCGGGAAGAAGAAGATGACGATGAGGAAGAAGAGGATGAAGAACTCAACGAGTATCCGGAGCAGAACGACGACGAAGAAGACGATGCGCCACAAGGTTATAGTCGTAAATTCGGATCGTGCGAGGGGCTAGAGAGGTTTCCGAAGAGGCAGAAGCAGAGCAAACCCATATCTGGGTATGAGTTCGCGGGTCCGAGCGATTCGAAATTGGCTCAGCATTGGTCGGATCACGAGGCATTTGTGTTGTTGGAGGTTTGGGGGGACAGATTCTTGCAATTGGGCAGGAGAAGCTTGAGAAATGAGGACTGGAACGAAGTTGCTGAGAAAGTGAGCGAGGAGCTCAGGGTTGAGAAATCGGAGACGCAGTGTCGGAGTATGATGGTCAACTTGAAGGGGAGGTATAAGAAAGAGAAGACGAAGTTGGAGAAATCTGGATTGGGTTCGAGCAAGTGGGTGTTCTTCAACAAGTTGGATATGTTACTAGGGCCGTCGTCTCGGTCAGATTCGGGTTTAGCTTGTGGGGTTGATTCAGGAGAGTTTGTATTCATGAACACTAGGGTTTATTTGGACAAATCGAATGGATTCGACGAGATGATGGACAGTCCTGGTGATTCAGAGATGGGAGATGAAGACGAAGAGGAAGATGATGCTGTCGAGGATAGACGGAGAAAGGTTGTCGATTCAGGCTCATACAGGCTGTTAGCTGATTCTGTTCAAAGATTTGGGAAAATATATGAGAAAATCGAAAACAGTAAAAGAGAACATATGAGGGAATTGGAAAAGATGAGAACTGATTTCCAAAGAGAACTGGAGTTGCAGAAGAAGCAGATTGTGGAGAGAGCTCAAGCTGAAATTGCCAAGATACGAGAAGAAAACGACGATGGAGAAGAAGATGATGACGATCATGATGACAGTGAACCTGAGGAAATGGACAATGATTCGGCCACTAATCTCAGTGAATAGCTCTGGTGGGTTGTTCAATTTGCCCTGCAAAGGTTCTATCTTTTGATGTTGAAAATTGAGAATTGGAAAGCTTGCAACTCTCTTGCTTTGATCTGTCATTATTAGGCCTTGAGTAGAATGTAACCGTGATAGTTAATATCCCATGCATTTATATCTTTCCTTGGGAGGGAGATACAGTTTCAGATTGTTTTGATTTTTTTCAAATCAATCTCTTGCTTTCCAATGATGTCTCCATTTATGTTGTTCATTCTAGAAGCTAAACTATGTCTATCCAGTTCTGTAGGAATTCTGCTCTCATGGTTTTTGCTGGAGATTCCGTTGATTATGTCATAATCTCTTTTGGTTCAATTACTGCCTTATTCTCTCCCCACCTGATCTTAAAGCTTTCGTGATCAAATGCTGAATAATAATCTGAATTCAATGCACAACACCTGTTTGAAACCAGGGATCAAAAGTTCTAGTCATGTTCACGAAGCCCTCCACAGCATTGGCTTGTTTAAAGATCATGATCCGATCTCGAGACGATTCCACCCTCTTATCTGTTCATCTCATTTGTCCACGAAGTTGAATCATTCTTATCTCTGATAGAATCGTTGATAAGATCCTGAGTTTGGTACGAGGAAGTTATCTGGTTATCAGAGAGAATTCAGATTTCTTTTTGGGGTTTCGACAGTCGTAAAGGTCTCAACTTTTTTTATATTTTCGGGAGGTTTGATTGGAATGTTTCTTAGATTTCCTTCGTTTCTATTAAACCCTTTTTTCTGGAGTTTCTCTAGAATCTCTCGATTTATTACCATATCGGGAGAATTTGAGGAAACCCTAAAGACGATTTTGACCAATAGTACTGCGGCGGACGTCTAACTCGAAGAAAAGGGACGCACACTGTCACTGAGGATGATGCTTAGAGTATTGCAGAATCGGACCAGAACTTCTGTCAAGTTCATACCTTGTCGCGCCCTAATTTCTAATTGATATCTGGTTTCAGCTTACTTCAATCTCATAGCTCACCATTTTTTTTGGTTGAAACAGCTCGAGTCCCTCGTTCCGACAAGGTTTTTTGAGCTCCGAGTCATGTGTACGGAAGTTCTGTGGAGCCGTACGAGACGGTCCGAAGGATGAAGGAGACTGGTTTTACTCGTCGGAGTGGTGGGAACCTGATCACGGCGGCTACACGGTTTTCCGGTCAAACTCCGACAAAGGAAACGGCGTCGTCTCCGTCGTCGCACACCCTTCTTCTAGACCTGTCAGTGCTTGCATATATATATATATATGAATCCGTGTGTGCGTATGTTTGTGTAGTTAAGTTACAGGTGCTTTGCTTATAAATGCAAATGTGTATTCAGTGAGAAACACTGAAACTTGAATTTGTCTGAGAGTTATATTGGCTTGGTAACTGGTAGTTGATGGGTTTATCTGTTGAAAGCTTCCATGGCTATGGATTGTTAATTGAAAGAAATGATCATATTTGTTGAAAGATTATGTATTTCGGCTTGGATGTCTTTTAAGTTTTTCATCGTTTTCAGAGCCGAGATTCATGGGCAGAGACAGAACGATGGCTGGGGCAAAGGTATATGGAGATACAGCCGAGAGATGGAGGGAATGAACGGTTTAAGATACTCGGATATCAATGGCGATCACTTCATTTCAACGATGATACTCGGCAGAGCACCGTGAAAGTCATGGCTGCCTGTATGGGATCGCAACCAGGTTCCGTCTTCTTTGCTCAACAGCCTCATTGCCTTGCTCTTCCTTGTAATTCCCCTTTCCTCTTTCTATATATGTATATATAAATCACTGAGATGCTCGTAAAAAATGGTTTTGACATGATTTGAATTGTTTGTGATAGATGTGAGGAGCATGGTTTCGGTGGGGCTGACTACTCTTGCGGCTTCTAAATATGATTTGAAGAGTGCAGCCTGTGGGAAAAAACCGCTGAATATATTGTGCATTGGTCATGGCGGAGGAAGCTTACCTCTGTTTCTTGCTAGTCATGTTCCTGGTAAGAACTTCAGTTTTAGCTGTTTTAATGGAGCATTTTCCTGAACATTCTATCTCGGTTTACATGTGTGGGAATTCCCTCCCTTCTTCCAGGAGCTGTTGTTACCATAGTGGAGATTGACCCGATTGTTATCTCAGCATCAATTCGGGCAATGGGTTTCCCGGCATTTTCTGTGATGACATCGGAAGGGCAACACTCATTACCAAGCCCTGACATTACTGACCAAGTGCTGTGGCGAGACATCCATGAGAGACTCCGCCTCTACGAGTCAGATGCCGAGGAATTCGTCCTAAAGGACAAAACTGTATACGATCTCGTCTTCATGGACGCTTATGACGGAGCAGACATCTTTTCCCACAAGCTCTGGGACTCGAATTCACTCTTCATGAAAGCTTTGAGCGAAAGATTGCATCACGGGCATGGAACCCTAGTGGTGAACCTCCACTCGGATTCAGACGTGGAAGAACAATACAATTCGAATCACCACCGCATAATCATGGGGGGGAAGTACACGGGGAAAGTGGGCGAAGCCTATAGGAGAGGCTTACTGGGCGGTGACAAGAACGGGTTGGTGTTTGCTTGTGCTGTCCCGTGGCTGTGCAACATATCGCTAGTCGTAAGCAGAGGTCTGAGATCAAAGGGTTTCGGTTCTATGAACAGAGACACGGTTATGAACAATCTCATGAACACATCCTTGGAAGTAGATCATGTTCTGAGGTTGCCATTTTCTTGTTGGGAACACTTGAAAGCCGGTATTGCTGTTCTTGATTGACCTTGTAGTACTCTGACATTCCTTGTTTTGTCTGATCTTGGTTTTTGTGTTCTTAATATATGGGCAAATCTTGGATTTAGAACCAGCTTCTGTCTACTACTTACCCATTTATATACATTGTCGGTGTTTAGTTGGAGATAGTTTTGCAGGAACCAAAAAAATTGAAGAAAATCTGGAAAGATTTGCAGAGGAAACAGTCATATACTACCAGAAGAGAAGAAGGAAAATGTTCAAAACCATGCATGCTGTCATCAACGAGCTCGAAGCTCCTGCTTGCATTCTTCCCGAAAACCCAGTGTCAATCATCAACGGGAACTCGCAACTTTCATCTGATGGATCTTCATCTGTGATCAAACCCAAACCCGAGAAATCGCAGTCCCAGGTTTTCTGATCATACATTTGATAATACATGTTAAATGCATATGAAGCATTCCCTTGAACGGTGAGATGGTTGCAGGAGGATCCGTACTCGAGAGCAGTACAGTCCGATAAGCTGCAGGCATAATCGATGTTTTCAGCTAAGTCGTCGAGGTTATGGACACGAGGATCCAAAATGCACCATCTTCTGGGCAGATACTTCACATCCTCAACCGGAACCAGAGGCTTGTCCTTACGTTTTCCCGACAAGTCAAGCTCATATTTTGGCTTCCCGTCAAACTCGAAGATCCCCCAGTGCCTCTCGAACGTTCCAGGAGCGATACTCTTGGCATCCTCATCTACGAGACTGAACAGGTATATCTCCATAACCCCTTTTCTAACTGGAGTTCCATTTCCTGACAGAGCATGCTTCACCATTCCCTGGTTGAATCTCTTTGCAGTGTCTGAATTTGCATTCTTGTCCCCATCAGTCGGCCATCCAACCTCTCCGACGATGATCTCCATGCCCGAAAACCCGTACCTTCCAAGAGCCCATATCAGAGTGTCGAGATTGGCATCAAACACATTTGTGTAGACCAAATCTCCATCTCTCAAGGGCTTGTTTGTTCCGTCGAAGAAAGCAAACTCCAAGGGGAAGAATTCATTTCCATAGAGGCTGAGAAAAGGGTAAATGTTGACGGTAAAGGGCGAGCCGTGAGAATACAGGAAATTTATGATTTCGATGGTTTTGTCTCTGAGTTCCGGTCTGAAATCTCCGGCAGAAGGGACCGGGTTCGTGTCTGGAGAATAATAGATGTCTGCATTGAAAGGTGTAGTGACTTTGACGCGGTCACTCAGGCTGGCTTCGTCAAGGGCTTGTTGGATGTTTGTGAGAGCTGGTAACGTGAGCTCCACGTAAGTTCCGTTGTACGTCCTAAGAAATGGCTCGTTTCCTACTGCAATGTACCTGCAGCATTCATCATTCCATGTTTCGAGTTAACATCCATGGAAAAACTCCATGGAAGTTGCAGAGACATGAGCTACTTGAAATGCAGGAAGAAATCCATGAAAGTTGGCAGAGACATGAGCTTCAAATGCAGGAAAAAATCCATGAAAGTTGCGGAGACATGAGATAATGCAGGAAAAACCCCGTGGAAGTTTCAGGGAAACGAGCTTGAAATGCAGGAAAAACTCCATGAAAGTTGCAGAGACATGAGCTACTAGAAATGCAGGAAAAACTCCATGGAAGTGGCAGAGACATGAGCTAGGAATGCAACACAAGAAAAATGGTATATTTCTTTCTCCCACAAACATGGAACCCCCTTCATCGTGAATCAAAGGGAACCTGGCAACTCAAAGGAAGAAGAACCACAGTTTTTACAGAACTTGATATTAACTCCGCCATTGAAGGTATAAGCAGTGACGTTCTCTTCGACCCAGGAAGCAGCAATGGCGAGATCTTGACCGATCTCCTGCAACATCCTGTTCGGTATTCCGATCATCACTTCGATGTCGGTTCCGACCAGAGCATTCAAGATGTCCTTGTCCACTTCGAACAGTTTCAGCTTGTTGAATCCATTGTTCTTCAACATCTTCACCACATTCTCCGGTGGAAGCTGGTGAGTCGCCATTGTTCCCCAGTTCACTCCCACACTTGCGGAGCTACTATTGCCTTTCTTGCTCCTTGAAGCCATCGAAACTTGTGAAACAAGTAACAGACACAGAATCAGGGAAACATGGTTTTGTCTTGTTGATGTTCTTGTCATGTTTTTTTCTCCGTTTCCAAGATTTTTTTTTCTGGGTTCTTGTGAAGGAAGTAGAATTGAATCGATTTGAAGGATTTAGGATTCGGCAATTCGAATTAAAATAATTCAAGAATAAAATAATATTCAAAGAGAGACAATGTGTGTAAGATTTTGAAGATTTGTTAATACAGTTATGGTGGCAGACACAACATGCAAAAGAGATTTTTGAGCGTTGTGGAAATACTTTTTGCATGTTTATCTGATCATCCACGTGGCATTGGCCCACCAAATATTTTACACTTTCTTCAACATAAAATTCTTATGCACGTTGCATTTAGATATATATATATATATATATATATATATATATATATATATATGCATATGGCCAGATGTGTCAACTATATGATAATTCAATCGCCAATCTTTCTATTTAATTATAAAGAATGTGCAAAATGTCATTCAAAAATCATTTACGCCTTCTGAACTTTGTAATTGATGACTAATTCGAAGATAATATTTATAGTTTTTTTTTGTAAAACCAGAATTTTAATATGATTATTAAATTAGGCTCGTAGAGTACAATATACGTTCAACTCCTTTTGTCTTTTTGGTCTTGAAGAAGGATTTGTAATAAAGGCTGAAAGGCTATTTTCTGAACCATTTCTGCAAATAGATTCGGGTACGATAAAGAAATTAAACAGTACTTTCTAGATTTTTACAAAATATTTTTCGAAGAAAAATGTATATATTAATTTCAATATGAAAAGCCACTAGCTTTACACCCTTAATCTACGTGTTTCTTCACTCTCGTCTCCCTTTTCCTTTCCCTTTTTCTTTTTTTTTTCTCTAATTAAATCTTTGGACAGGCTTAATTAAATGTTTATTTGGAATGTAAAAGAAATCGGACCCTTTTGGCAATAATATTTCACTTTAAAAAATAAATAAATGATGCTTTGTGTAATAAAATATTTTCTATGACATTTCATTTTTCACAAAACAAATAGAGGAGAGGAAGAGACAGATACACAATCTGAGAAATCTAAGAGCTTTCTGTTTTTATTGGCCAACCCTTCATGGATACAAAGCATTACCGTTACCGTAACCGGTCCGAAAACCAGGCGCATTCCTG
>NW_010971390.1:49467-64841 GCF_000463585.1 Tarenaya hassleriana | reverse complement strand
TTCCTGCAAGAACTCTCTAAGGTCCGTGACATAACCGGTTTTCTAAACTGGACATATTACTGCAGAAACCGGGTATATTACTGTAGAAACTCTCTTGGACCAGTGATATAACCGGTTTGAAAACCGGGCATATTACTGCAAGAACTCTCTAGGGTCTGTGACATATACCGGCGAAAACCGGGCATATCACTGCAAGAACTCTCCAGGTTCTGTGATATAACCCGTTCGAAAACCGGGTATATGAACTCACTTGGGTCAGTGGCATAACCGATTTGAAAACCGGGTATATTACTGCAAGAACTCTCTAGCGTCTGTGACATGGTTCGAAAACCGACCTCAAGGGACTCTCTTGCGTTTGTGACATAATCGGTTTGGAAACGGGGCATATTACTGCAAGAACTCTCTTGGGTCTGTGACATAACGGGTTAAGGGCAGAAGCTGCAGCCATGTAGGTTGAAGCTAAGTAGATCTGCCCTTCCTTGTGCAGTTGGTGCTCTGATCACGGAGGAATCGATACAAAAGGTAAAAAATCGAAGGGAGAAACTTTTTTGTCGTTGCTTTACACAATGATCCTTGGTTTCTGTAGAATTCGGTCGTAATTTAGGGGGGTAGTAGAAGCCATGTTGTCGGTTTAGTGGAAGATGAAGCCCGTTAGAAGCCGACATGGATAGGAACCAGTTTGCTCAGCAAATGTCGGGGTTGTCTCTGTAATGGTAGATTTTTTTCTCTCACAAATAGAATTTAGGGTTGGACGTGCTGACATGATCCTTTGGAAGAAATTTGGGGGACCTATGATCATATTGTAATTTGTGCTTCCGGTAGCAGAAGCACATGAACACGAGATAAGAGAAAGAACAAGGACAGGAAATGCTGTCCAAGATGGTAACTTGTGTATTGATTATGCATTGTTGATTGGCCAAATGGAATCTTTTTTTTTTTTTTGTATTTGAGGTCAGTTTGCAGATAGATCTTGTGAATGCTGATTTGGAAGCAAAGGATAATATGAGGAAAGCTGATAAGGAAGAGGGTAAGGGGTGTGGTTTTCTCCTTCCTTCTCTCAGCATTTGCTTATGAATTTGGCATTCTCTGTTCATTAGTCATTAGAGGAAAGCCCGGGCCTAACTGTTAGATATTTACAGCTTACCACTTTTGTGGTCGGGAACGAAGATGAAAAGGGAACATGAAACTCTTCCTTGTTAGAATGCAGAGAGGAAAGAAACAGGACTGGTAGTCTCTTTGTCATCACAACAAACAAGTAATCATAAGCTAGCAGCTTGGGCCGTCAAATCATGCCAATAGCCAGAAGTTCTTGTGGGTCTTGGAGTTGAGGACGTAGCCTCCGTTCTGACCTTTCTTCTGCACCCCGACACAAGTGCACCTGCTGTTCTCGATCAAATACTCTGCCGTGTCTACGCCTTTCGAACCTCTTAGAGACCCACCAGGCCGCCTAGATCTGTCATCCAACAACACCGTCGATCTCATTCTCTGTCTTTTTATCATGGTAGTAGCCCTCCTCATGCATATGTTTTCTTTCTATTTAAATGCATATGTCATGTGATTTTTCATGGTTATGATTGAGATGGATAGCTGATATTTCGATCTTTTCGCGTTGATGGCAAGGGGTAGAAGGGAACATACCCTAGAATGGCTGACGAGAGAGTTCGGCGTTGGCCAATGATGATGATGTCAATGCCGAGCTTTTCGCCTAGAAAAAGGATGGTGGCGGCTTTGGAGCATTCCACCGGGAAGCACTCTGCACGGACACGCACCTTAGGCTGAGCTACCTCGCATATCCGCTTCATCTGCTCGAGAAAATGCACATCCCCTTGGCCAATCTCGGAGGCTAAGGCTGAAACAGCTGCAGCTGCGTTGAAAGATGTCGAAGGAGAAGAAGAAGAAGAAGAGAGGGAGCTCGGTAATCTGAGGAAACTCGAGAAGGTATTCTTCCAAGAGGAGGTGGCAGAATTCTCGACGTGGACGAGGATGAGCTCGTCCTGATCAAGCACGGCGTGTGAGAGAGCGTATTGGAGAGCGGCTGCCGATCTCCCCCCATTATCTTCCGAGCCTGTTGAACTGGCGGCGGTGCTCGGCCGTTTTCCATTCCCCCTGTCTCTGCCTCCTCTGTCTCTCTGTCTATATCCCCAAGGTCTGATATATCAGCACCATTTCCATGGCTTTTCAAAAGGGCGTTTCTTGGATTTGGACAGAGATCGGGAAATTAGGACATGAAAGGTCAAGATCCGTTGCTTTCACACGGTTTGGTGTTTTGTCATGTTCATCCCTAAAGCCGTTGATCAACACTTGACCGTTTGTTTTTCTCCTTGTTCCTTCTCCGCTTCTTAGAAGAAACGTGGGGAGAGATTATGAAGGATGATCGGTGCTGCTTTGTTTCAGGATTTTGTTCGCTTGTTTTTAGGAGACAGAACATTAATCCATCATTCTGTACTAAATTTTCGTATAAATACATAATTTATTGTATGGAACTTATAAGCTTTTGAATTTTTTATTTTTTTATAAAATATTTTAAAAAAAGAATGGGATAATACAGGAACATACTACTTCAAGAACATTACATCCCCAACCACAAAGCCGAGAAAATCATAGCTCCGAACAACAACAATGGCCACAACAACATCTGACTCAGAACTTGAAGATGATCCGAAAACTCGTGGAAAAAAACGCTCAATCATCGATCGAAAGGCAGTGCCTTTACGGGATTTTTGAGTATATCCCCATCCGGGTTTTGATCATATGATCCACTCTAATGCTGAAAGCATCAAAGTGAGTAACAAGTTGAAGTGTTCAGTTGGTGTTGAGCTTTTCCAGGAGGATTTTGTTCAGCAACCCGGGATTGGCCTTGCCTTTCGACATCTTCATCACCTAAACAAAGAGGCACGAATTCACGGTGAATACTGTAATCGTTACAAGTTTGAAGAGGTCGGTCCAAGAAAATGCTGTTATCTTCTATTGTACCTGGCCAGCGAAGTAGCCTTGCAGCTTGGTTTTCCCGGCACGATACTGCTCGAGCTGCTTTGGACTCTCAGAGATCACCTCGTCAATCATTTTCTCGATTTCCAAAGGATCGGTTATCTGCAGGAAAACTTTCCAACTCATTTGAACATACACTAGCCAGAGGAAATCTCATTGACAAAATCGAGCATTATATATCATTCTTTAGTTCTTCGTCGGGTAACTTGTATCATAATGTTGCCCAACACCAATATCACCAGCAAATTTATAGATTCCTTCTTTGCTAAAGCTTCAAGAATTCATTTTTTTTCCATAAAAACGGCAAAGAGGGCAAACATGTTTTTTTCTCGGGATCTATTCATCTGTGGACAAGTTTTTGTGGATTAGCATATGAACTTGCCTGAACTAAGTCTTTGTCCTTTATTATTCCTTTGACAGTCCCACCTTTGGCCAACAGCTCAAACAGTATCTGCAAAAAATGAAAAATCCTTGAAACTGCATCGACACGCGTTACAAATTCTACGTAACAGTTAACATAGAAACGGCATCGGTATGATGGAAAATACGTCTGACCTCCTTCCCGATCTTTCCACTAATGGTTCCATCTTTTATTGCGGCTATGAGTTCGGATAACTCTTGAGGAGTAAGCTTAATATCATTCATGGAAAGCTTTTCATTTTTCAAGTAGGCAGCAATATCTCCCATAATCCAGTTTGCCGCCAGCTTCACTTCAGCGCCTTTGGCAATGACCGCATCAAAATACTCTGCAACCTAAGAAATTCATTCCAAAAAAAAAAAACGAAATTCGCCTTAGCTATACTATGCCAAATACATTCAAGAAAAGGATTCTGATAAGTATTTCAGGGTTTACGTCAGAGGCAGGAAGAGAGGAAAAGAAGCAGTAAATGGTGAAGATCAAGAGGAAGGAGCTGAAGAAGTGGCTGAAGAAGGAGCTGGAGGGATAAGAGAGGGGAGCTGAAGCAAGAAGGAACAGCTGAAGAGAAAGGTACGCTGCTATTAGATTTGTTTGTTTGTGTATAAGGATAGTATATGTTGATTGTGTTTGTTGCATAGTTGGTTAGTAGTTGTGAATAAACAGCTGTATTGTCTGTTATGGTTAGGAATATGGTTAGCTGTTAGTAATTCTGTTAGGATGGGATTGTATAAATAGTGTAGAGAAGGGATTGAAGGGTTTTTAGGCAATTTCTAGTACAGAATTGTAAGGGGAAGAGAGTGGGGACCTCTCTCTAATCAAAGTCATCCATCGTGTACCTGTTTTCGGTGATCAATAAAGCTGGGCAGTTCTTCTCCAGCTGAGGAATCCGAGGTCTGGACCATAACAAATTGGTATCAGAGCAAGTCTCATCAATGACGAAGACCAACGCGCAAATAAGAGAACAATTGGAAGGAAGAGCCATGGACAGAGGTGAAAGAATCGATGAAACAAGGGTGGAATTACAGAGACAACACGAAAAGATGGAAGAGTTACAGAAGCAGTGTTCTAAAATGGTCTACCTGGAGAAACAATGCGCAAGGATAGATTCGATGGAGGTAATGCTATCAAAAATATGTCAAATGCTGGCTGGTAGCCAGGATCGGCAGGAATTTGACAGAAACGTGAAGCCACAAGCGAGTAATCATCAGCAGAATTCGCAAGGGAATCGCGAGGCAATTCCAGATGCGACATGCAATCCAGAATCAGAAGAAGGAAACAATCAAGCACAAGGAGGTGATCAAGAGGCGAGAAACGCGACACATCGAACAGAGGGAGATAGTGACAAGTATCAACAAGATCGATTCACTGGAAGCTGCAGTACACACTTCAAGAGGATCGAGATGCCAGTATTTGAGGGAACAAATGTGAATGCATGGATCATAAGAGCTGAAAGGTATTTCTCAATGGGACAATGTTCAGAAAATGAGAAACTGAGGTTAGCTGCTATGTGCATCGATGGACATGTATTGAGCTGGTATGACTATCAGAATGGGAAGAAACCATTTAAGGATTGGGCAGACGTGAGAGAAAGGATAACAAGAAGATTTGGTGGAAGGAAGCTGGGCTCACCTTTCGACAGACTACTGTCATTGAGACAAACAGGTACGGTAGAAGAATACTTGTGTGAGTTTGAAGAATTATTAGCTCAGGTACCTCATACTCCTGAAGAAATGGTAGAAAGTACATTCAAAAATGGATTGAAACCAGAGATATTGGAGATATTACAGATTTTCCGACCTAAAGGCATGGAAGAAATAGTGGATGTGGCACTGAGCATTGAAGGCAGCAAGCTAAGTGCGGTGTGTGGAGGAAAAGGAGGTAGTGATGGAAAGAACTGGAGGACGGGATATACAGGCTCATCATTCAGAACAGTTTCAGTACCTACTGAAAACCAGAAATACCAGAACCAATCATACAGGAGCAATTTTCAAGAAAGAGGAAGACAGATCAATGGAGGAAAAGGACCAAAAGAGGAGGGTGGAGTTCAAGAAAAGAAATCAACATTCAAAAGAATGTCTGATGCTGAATTTGAAGAGAAAAGGAAGAAGGGATTATGTTTCAGGTGTGATGAGAAGTTTTTTGTGGGACACAGATGCAAACAGAAGGAGTTACAAGTGATTTTGGCTGAGGAAATAACAGAAACAGGGGAGGAACTGGAGGAAGAGCAGGATAATGAAGCAGGAAACAGAGAGGACGAGGGAGAGTTTGCTGAGCTATCACTCAACTCAGTAGTGGGGTTAACTTCACCAAAAACACTGAAGATCCGAGGATCAATAGAAGGCCAGGAAGTAGTTGTATTGATTGACAGTGGAGCCACTCATAACTTCATATCCTTGAAGTTAATGAAGAAGCTGAAATTAAGACCTGAAGGTAACACTCAATTTGGAGTATCTTTGGGAACAGGTATGAAGGTAAAAGGAAAAGGGATTTGTAAGGCAGTACATTTACAATTACAGCAGATAGAAGTAGTAGAAGATTTCTTACCACTGGAATTAGGAAGTGCTGATTTGATTCTGGGAGTACAGTGGCTACAGAAGCTGGGAAAAGTTCAGATGGATTTTCAGGATCTGGAGTTGAAGTTCAATCAAGGCACATCATGGGTTACAGTAACAGGTGATCCTACTCTACATAGTTCATTGGTAACCCTGAGATCATTGATCAAATCAGTTTGTGATGGAGATCAGAGCTACTTAGTTAAGCTGGAAACATTAGAAGAGCAAGTGGGGGTTGATTCAAATCTTCCGGAGAAGTTACAGGCAGTGCTGGAAGAGTTTGGGCCAGTGTTTGAAATCCCTACTGAATTACCACCAGAAAGGGGTAGAGAGCATCCAATTAATCTCAAAGAAGGAACAGGTCCTGTAAGTGTCAGACCTTATAGATACCCCCATGCACACAAAGAAGAGATTGAGAAACTAGTGAAGGATATGTTGAAGGCAGGCATAGTGAGACCGAGTCAGAGTCCTTTTTCAAGTCCAGTATTACTAGTTAAAAAGAAAGATGGTAGCTGGAGGTTTTGCATCGATTACAGGGCACTGAACAAGGTCACAGTGTTGGACAAATTCCCTATACCAATGATAGACCAATTGTTGGATGAATTACATGGAGCAAGGGTGTTTTCAAAGTTGGATTTGAGATCAGGGTACCATCAGATCAGAATGAAGACAGAGGACATTCCCAAGACAGCATTCAGAACACATGATGGACACTATGAGTTTTTAGTAATGCCTTTTGGCCTTACTAATGCTCCAGCAACATTCCAAGCATTAATGAATGAGATTTTCAGACCTTACCTAAGGAAGTTTGTGTTAGTATTTTTTGATGACATTCTGGTATACAGCTGCTCACTACAGGATCATGCAACACATCTACAGACGGTGCTAGCTGTATTACAGAAACACAAGCTATACGCTAACAAAAAGAAGTGTGAATTTGGAAGACAACAGATAGACTATCTGGGGCATATAATTTCTCAAGAGGGTGTATCTACAGACCCAGCTAAGACAGCAGCAATGCAAAAGTGGCCAACCCCAAGCAATGTGAAGGAATTAAGAGGATTTCTGGGGCTGACAGGATATTACAGACGCTTTGTACAGAACTATGGCACCATAGCCCGTCCCTTGACAGATCTACTAAAGAAAGATGGGTTTAATTGGTCTGAAGATGCTTCGAGTGCATTTAGGAAACTAAAACAGGCTATGACATCTGCTCCAGTTCTGGGACTACCAGATTTTCGTGAAGATTTTGTGGTTGAAACGGATGCCTCGGGATTTGGCATCGGAGCAGTCCTAATGCAGAAGCATAGGCCAATTGCCTTCTTTAGTCAGGCTCTGTCTGAAAGGGAGAGATTGAAACCAGTATATGAGAGGGAATTAATGGCAGTGGTTCTCTCTATCCAACGTTGGAGACACTACCTATTGGGTAGAAGTTTTCTGGTTTGCACAGACCAGAAAGCCTTAAAATTCTTACTGGAACAACGCGAGGTGAGTATGGAATACCAACGTTGGTTGACTAAACTACTGGGATATGATTTTCAGATTGTTTATAGGCCAGGAGTGGAGAATAAGGCAGCTGATGGCCTGTCCAGAATGCCACACAACACGATTCTGGAACCAACATGTATGGGGTTAGCCATAACTATTCCGAGAAATATACAACTGGTGGAGGTAGAGAAAGAAATTGGGGAAGACAGTGATCTGAAGGAGATAGTCAGCAAGCTGAAGGAAGGGGAAACCAAAGTGGGAAAGTATCATTTGCTACAAGGTATGCTGAGATATAAAAACAGGTTAGTAGTTTCCAAACATTCAAGTTTCATTCCTACAATTCTGGCTGAGTTCCATGACAGTAAGATGGGAGGGCATTCAGGGGTTTTGAGAACATTAAAAAGGATACAGGAGTTGTTTCATTGGGTAGGAATGAAAGCTGATATTAAGAAATATGTAGCTGAATGTGCTGTCTGTCAAAGCCAAAAGTATTCAACTTTGGCTCCAGCAGGTCTCTTGCAACCATTACCGATTCCAGAACACATTTGGGAGGACATTTCAATGGATTTCATTGAGGGCTTACCAAGATCAGCAGGTTATAATGTAGTACTGGTAGTAGTTGACAGATTGAGCAAATATGCTCACTTCATAGCCTTAAAACATCCGTTTACAGCTATGGTGGTTGCTAAGGTTTTTGTACAGGAGGTAGTCAGGCTACATGGGTTTCCAAAATCCATAGTATCAGACAGGGACAAGGTATTCCTCAGCAACTTTTGGTCGGAATTATTTCGGATAGCAGGCACCAAATTAAAGTTTAGTACAGCCTATCATCCACAAACAGATGGACAGACAGAGGTATTAAACAGATGCTTGGAGACATATTTGAGGTGTTATGCTAATGATCATCCCAGGAAATGGATTCAATTTCTGAGTTGGGCAGAGTTTTGGTACAACACTTCGTTCCACACAGCATTACAGTCCACACCATTTCAGATTGTGTATGGAAGAGAACCACCTACATTACTGAAATATGAGGAGGGATCTACTTCTAATTTTGAACTGGAAAAAGCACTAAGGGAAAGGGATAGAATGATATTGGAGATCAAGCAGAAACTTCAAGCAGCTCAACAGAGAATGAAAGTATCAGCTGATAAAGGGAGGCGAGATCTGACATTGACAGTAGGGGAGTGGGTTTATTTGAAAATCAGACCATACAGGCAGAACACTCTGGCAGCAAGGAGTAATCAGAAGCTAGCTGCTCGATATTATGGCCCTTTTCAAATAGAAAGCAGGATGGGAGAGGTAGCATATAAACTAAAGTTACCTAAGGGGTGCAACATTCATCCTGTATTTCATATTTCACAGCTTAAAAAGGCTTTGGGAGGTAACATCCAACCAAACCAATTACCAAGGCAGTTGACAAGAGATCTGGAACTACAAGTTCAGCCGAAAGACATCAAGGATTCCAGGTATACTAAAGAGGGTCGGTTGGAAGTTTTGGTTGAATGGCAGGATTTACCAGAACATGAGAGTACATGGGAAGTGGCTGAAGATTTCAACAAGCAATTTCCTAGCTTTCAGCTTGAGGACAAGCTGAGACAGAAAGGGGGGAGTATTGATAAGTATTTCAGGGTTTACGTCAGAGGCAGGAAGAGAGGAAAAGAAGCAGTAAATGGTGAAGATCAAGAGGAAGGAGCTGAAGAAGTGGCTGAAGAAGGAGCTGGAGGGATAAGAGAGGGGAGCTGAAGCAAGAAGGAACAGCTGAAGAGAAAGGTACGCTGCTATTAGATTTGTTTGTTTGTGTATAAGGATAGTATATGTTGATTGTGTTTGTTGCATAGTTGGTTAGTAGTTGTGAATAAACAGCTGTATTGTCTGTTATGGTTAGGAATATGGTTAGCTGTTAGTAATTCTGTTAGGATGGGATTGTATAAATAGTGTAGAGAAGGGATTGAAGGGTTTTTAGGCAATTTCTAGTACAGAATTGTAAGGGGAAGAGAGTGGGGACCTCTCTCTAATCAAAGTCATCCATCGTGTACCTGTTTTCGGTGATCAATAAAGCTGGGCAGTTCTTCTCCAGCTGAGGAATCCGAGGTCTGGACCATAACAGATTCCATAGGTTCGAAAAAGATAATGTCAAGTACTTTAATAGGGTGTAATGAAATTTGAATAACGTCGAGGTATGTTCAGACCGTCAAGAATATATGTAGGACTTACACTTGTGTCATTTGCAAGGAAAAGCACGTCCTGCATGCTTAGGCCCATTCTCTCATACCGCCTGCGTATTGCCTCGGGAAGTTCGGGTAAGGAATTACGGATGCCATCAACATATTCTTGGGTGAGAATCACTTCCGGGAGATCTGGTTCCGGGAAATATCGGTAATCAGCAAGACCTTCTTTTTTCCTCATCGTAACTGTTTTCTGAACATTATTGAAAATTCCTACACAGATTAACAGATGGTAATAACAAAAGGAAAAAAAATTGCTTAACTTGGAACAGAATGAAATTATGATTTAGCGAGAACCTGAGCGCCTTCTTCCCAGAGTCGGGTTTCGGATACGATCTGGTCACTTTGGCCCTGGCTATACAGAAGTGCCTGTCTAGCTATCTCAAAGTCAATTGCTCTGTTAATTGATGAAAATGAATTCAAATTCTTTATTTCCACCTGCAAAAAGGAATCCAAGATCAATCCAGCAACCATTTGAGGAAAAAAAAACCCCGCAAGTAGTCAGCCAATGATGCATATTGTCGCCAGTCCTTTGAAGGTAATCCATCCTACTGAGGAAGAATCGATGAATGATAAGGAAGTGAAAATTCTGCAATGGAAGAACTATTGACCTTGGTGCCAAACTCAGGTTGCCCGACTGGACGGATGGATACATTTACATCACAGCGAAGAGAACCTTCTTGCATATTCCCATTGCTAATTCCCAAGTACCGAACAATCCGTTGAAGTTCACAAGCATACTCTGCGGCTTCGATCCCATTTCTCATATCAGGCTCAGAAACAATTTCAAGCAATGGAACTCCGGCTCTATTCAAATCCACCTGCACAATATGGCAGGACACATAACATTAGCAAGAGCCAAAACATGATCAATTCAATTCGTTAGAATATGTTTAATGCAGAGAGCTAAACCCTGAAACCTAAACCCCTAATGGGAGCAAAAGCATCCTAAATTCAGAACTGGGAATATAACACAGATAACGCATCCAGAACATAAAAAAGATGAGAACTTTCAGGCCTGAGAGTAATCTTCATTGTCTGAATGAAGTAGCTTGCCAGCATCCTCCTCCATATGAACCCTGGTGATGCCAAATCTCCTATGCCCACCACCGAATTCTACAGGAAGATCCAAATCAACATATCCACCGGATGCAATAGGGATATCGAACTGAGAAATTTGGTATCCCTTGGGAAGATCAGGATAAAAGTACTGCTTCCTGTCGAATTTTGACTTCAAAGACAGCTTGCAATTCAATGCAAGACCCAATTTAACAGCAAATTCGACAACTTTGGAGTTCAAAACTGGCAAAGCACCAGGCAAACCCATGCAAACGGGGCAAACGCCGGAGTTCGGTCGTGACCCATAACTGTAAGGACAACCGCAAAACGCCTTGGTGAGCGTAGAGAGCTGAACATGAGTCTCTATACCAATTACGGCCTCGTAATCTCTCAGAATCTGATCAAGCTTGTCGCTTTTCTGGTTTCTCTGTGAAACCCCAGTTTTCGGCGGCTGTTTCTTCTCCTGGGTCGCCGTCTGAGTCCGACAACACCTAACGGAGAAGTTCAAAACTCCATTGTTCCTCCGTCTGAACAACAAAGTCCCCAAAACTGAGAACTGGTTCGGATGAATTGTTCCAAACAACGTAGTAGCCATCTTTAACGATGTTCATATATCAGAGACGAGAGATTATATTCATGAATCGCAGAGAACAGAGAAAAAAAAGGAGCGGCAAGGAAATGAGTAGATGCAAACTTAAGAGAGTGGATAGTCATTTGTCGCTTCTCGCAGCCTTGCGTTTTTCTTTCTTTTGTAATATCATGTTATGCCCCTGTACTTTTAATCCAACGCATATAAACCCGTTTAGTTTTAAAATTGCATAATAGCCCCTGCCATCCTCATTACAAACGTTTAGTTCGTGACTTCGTGTCAAGGAACCAAGACTAGTACTCCGAAATCAATAAATCAAATGCATATACTACGAAATCACGTTCTTAAGAACGTAATTATTGCGTTCATATTAAAAATATTCATACAGTTTAAAATTATATGACCACATCACTAATAGCTGTAAAAAAAATTTTAAGTGGATATATCATGATATGTGGAAACTAACATTCATTTTTCTAAATTATGTCAAATTTATAAAGAAATTTTTTTTAATGTTACCGGGGACACATGTCCCACTCATTACAACGTAGGTCTACGAATCATCATCATATATTAGTCACACTGATCACAAAAAATAAATTAAAAAAGATATGGTCTGAAGTCAATATAACAAAACAAAAGTAATTTTGATATTATATCCCTTAACCTAATAACAAATTTGTTGATTAAAATATGTATCATTTAAAAAGGAAAAATATGGTTGGATCATGGTCATTTATACACAAAATAACAAAAATATACTATTTTGTAACCGATAGTATTATTTTTCTAAACTATTATTTACTAATTAATAGACAAAAAAATAATATCCGCCAAGAGTTTTGATCTAAATATGGTATTTCGAAATTAAAATATATCATCGTCGTCGTCGTCACTAATTTGTCTCTTGCCTTAATATCCAAATACAAAAGTCATTAGTTTTTTTTTTTTTTTAATTATAACCCTAAATTTTCAAACTCAAATAAATTTTTTTTTTTGGATGATTAGTGGATAAAGATGTTTGGAGTTGTTCTTGGGCCTAATGCTAATCATAGAAATTAACCATAAAGTTGTGTTTTGGTCCGGCCCAAATATATATATTCACATAAAAAAGCATAATTAAAACTATTTTATAATTTTCAAAAATCCACCCGGCCAGAAATGCTATCTTTATCATATGACAAAACAAATAATAAAACAAAAATTAAGATTTAACCCCAAAATATATAATATATTTTATTGATTCTCTAAGATTTTTCGTCTATAAAGTGATCACCCATTCCCCGTCCTTAGATATGCATCATCATATTTATATATTTAACGATTTAAAACATATTTAATCGAAAACGAATAGTTTTTCCAACTGAAGTTATATATTTAAGATTTAAATAATTACGAACGTATATTTATTAATTTTGGGAATAAAAAGATTCTAGAAGATAATTAGCGATGGCAAGTACAAGTACGCAACATGCACTTTCAATTAAGATAGGAACAAAAATAAAATAGACCAAAAAAAAAACTATCGTAGAATCGTGCAACCTTTATCTTGTTCTACATTGAAAAGCCGACCTAAAAGTAAAAACTAGTGGAAATTAAATATATATAATAATATTGCATTATTAATAGAAAGAATAAAATAAATATTAGGAGCTTTTTCTTATTATATATATTGTACATACTTTTTTTAATATAAAAAGTAAATCTTTGGAAAATCAATTGGGGCATGCAAATGCTTAGATGATAAACATGTTCTGTTTTGCAGTACAAAAGTGACTTTAATTAATTAGAGAAAATTCCGTACGAAATAGTTGATGAATAAATTGCTTAGATGGAAAATAAGCAACAAATGAAACATAAAAAAATATTGATTAAACAAATTATTAGTGTCTAATCAGGAGATTAAGGAATTGTTTATGGATAATCAGTTAAGCGATATTGCTGACGTATGGGCCACGCGTTTGCGTCCCTTGTCTCGGAGCCGTTGAAATACTCAACTTTTGCAAATCTTTGATATTTCGTTAAAAAAAACATATTTATTAATAAAAAAAGTCACATATAAATACTTATTTTTCTATAAAAATCTCAAATAAATATTTGAACTATAAAATTTGTATATAAATATCTGAATTTTTAAAAATTTTTATATAAATACCTACATTTTTGAAAATTTTCAAATAAATCCAAATTTTAAGTATTTTTCAAATAAAATTAGTAAATACTTTAACGGATTTTGGGTTTATTTAAATATTTTTAAAAGTTTAATATTTTTATAGAATTTTTATAAAATTTAGATATTTATATGGAAGTTTTATAGTTTTTTATAATTCGGTGAAAATTTTATAGTTTATATATTTATTTGGGATTTTTATAAACATTTAGGTATTTATATGTGAATTTTCCTATCAAATATTCACCATGACAAAAAAAATCTAACTACAATGTTTTAGAAATATTCCCATTTAAATTATGAGAACTACTCATATAATATACATTTATCGCGCATTTAATCGAATCAAATGATAGATAAAGCGGGCTTCAATAAATCTCATCCAAAAGTATTATTTGGATCATCAATTATATACATTTGATTATTTGGATCATCAATTCGGTTATATTCATTATTCCTTTAACATTAATTGGTGAATTATATTCCGTCTTCAAATCATTAAATTGGACTTACTTCGCCATTACGTTTCATTTGTTTGCTCATTTTCCATCTAAATTAACCAAATTCTACAACACAAATGATTAAGTATTTTGTCTTGAGGATAATGGAAACATGCCATAAATCTTAATCATATCATATTGCTTTAATTCCTATTTTTTTTATTGACTTTAAAAACTATAAATCATTGATCACGTATAGTTTTCAATCATTAAAAATGTTATGTATATATAACCAATAGCATATCTAAAAAAACATCACTTGAATTCCATTTATTTAATATAAATAGTAAAAGAATGAAAGAATAGAAGATATTAAGATAACTTTTCTTAAATTTAAAATATAAACTTGTGTGTGTGTGTAATTATATATATAAATTTTAAAAAAATAGTTATGTTGAGAATTGTATTTAATTTTTTTATATCATAAAAGAAAAGATTGCGAGCTATAACTAATTTTATCTATTTATTAAATTTGTTAGATTAGACTACGAAGAAAACCATGTGATGCGACAATTCATGTGGAGAGTATATAGAGTTATGCGAGTGTACTAAAATTTATATTTTTATATAAATGAGTTTTAACATATATATATATATATAACTTGAAATATATTTAGAAAAATAATTAAGTTTTTAGATAATAATTTTATTACAAAAAAAGTTTTAAATAATAAAATATAAATTTACAAAAAATACCACAATTTTTTCATCATTCTTTATGTTTGAGTTTTTTTCGTGTTAATAAATTTAGGTAAACAAAAAAAAATCTATAATCAGATACCATGAGATATTAACACATATTTGAATCACTCCTACACACTTTTCCCCTAAAATATCTTTTTTTTAGATTAACCATATCAATCAACGGACATGATTGTTCTTGGTTGATATAATAAGGGAAATAGTATATTGAATTTTATTTCTTTTGGTTATTGAGAAAAAGACAACCTTTGAAGTCTAGAGATAGAGAGAAGTGGTGGACCCATAGGGCACTTTTAAGTGGATATATAAACGGGGAAAGGACTGGGAAATAGGGTAACCAAAGGACAGAACACGGCATAAGCACAAACACACACACAAAGATTGGTCCAAAACACAAATCTTTGTCCTAATAAAACAATTTGTCTTTGATCTTATAGGCATACAAAGAGTACTCATTCGTTGAGTTGAAGAAGGAGGATGAGTTGGGGAATGATGGGTACTGTGGAAGAAGGTTGGAGGAGAGGTCCATGGACCGCCGAAGAAGACGAACTTCTCATTCAGTACGTTAGGGTTCATGGTGAAGGCCGTTGGAACTCTGTCGCCAAGCTTGCAGGTTCTCTCTCTCTCTCTCTCTCTCTCTCTCTCTCTCTCTCTCTCTCCCCCCCCCCCCCCCCCCCCTA
>NW_010971390.1:44556-49317 GCF_000463585.1 Tarenaya hassleriana | reverse complement strand
CCCCCCCCCCCCCCCCATATTCCATAATCGTTGGTTGGTTCAGGATTGAAGAGGAATGGCAAAAGCTGCAGACTGAGATGGGTGAATTACCTCAGACCTGACCTTAAGAGGGGCCAGATCACTCCTCGTGAAGAGACCATAATCCTTGAGTTACATTCCAAGTGGGGCAACAGGTAAAAACAAAAAACACACAAATCAATGTCCTACTTGTTTTTTTTTCAGACAAGTTATCGGGTTTTTTTTTCTTTTGTCCGTTTTCAGATGGTCGACCATAGCACGTAGTTTGCCAGGACGAACGGATAACGAGATCAAGAATTACTGGCGAACCCGCTTCAAGAAGAAGAAGAAATCTCCTCCTAACAACGTCGAAAAGGCGAAGAAGAACCGTCTCTTGAAGAGGCAACAGTTTCAACAGCAGATGCAGCAGCAACAGCAACAACAACAACAACTGTTTCAGTTTAACCAACTGGACATGAAAAAGATCATTTCTTTACTCCAAGACAACAACAGCGGCGACAGCAGCAGCAACTGTGCGGTCTATGTTCCTCAGATGGCACCGACAACTGCAATAACATCAGCTTATAGCCTGAATACAACAGAGGAGCAACTAGAAGGGCATTGCAATCGACCCAACAATGGCTATTGGCCTGATGAGGCTCCTGTAATCGAAGACAACGGGCTCTGGTGGGATGGATCATGGAACTTATTGGATGGCAACTTTGGAATGTCTCCCGCCACGGAGACTTGTGACGCAAGGAAGGCGTATTTCCATAACCTTGTCACTCCCTTTTTGTTAGGTTGATCGTTAAGTGAGACCGAGAATTCTGGGTCTGGCTTTTCAATTTTTTTTTTCCCCGGCTTTTGGTTGCTAGTAGTGACAACATTAAGTAACTTTCTATAATCTATTGAGGGCTCGATATAGATTCTTGAGGCGTCATGCAAGAGCTGCGAAATCCGGTGCCCTTTGTAATACAATATGAACTCGTGATTTGCTTCAAGAAATCAATAAAAATCACACTTTCTCGCAATCTCTTCCCTCGTAAATCCAAAAGCAATGCAACGAAGCTCTGAAAACGTTAGGGTTCGATGCAGTAAAATCGCCGAATCTTCTGTCAAAATGCTCTTGAACAGCAACGATGGCTTCTTTATCTCCATTTCTCTCTTGGGTCAATCAAAGATCGTGGCTTTTTTCCTGATTCATGTTTGTTTTTTATCAAATACAGTGGGGAGCTGACAATTTCTAAGCAAACGAAGACGGAATCAGTGCCTTACATGACAAAAAAAGTAATTTGCTTTAGCAGTGAAAATGAACCCCAATGATCGATTTAGTGGCAAAATTTAAATTACTGTGAGGCTCTTTGTTATTAACAGTTACTTTTAATATGTGAGGCTCTGTGTTCCTTCTGTGCTCTGCTCTGTTCGACGAAACAATGAACGGTACCTTTTAACGGAACTGCTTATGGGCCTAGAAGTGGGCTTTTATTGGGCCAACGATTGTGATTTGTTTCAACTGCTTGATGATTTATAGATTTTTTATTTATTGAAGATCTTTTAAAACCATATATATATATATATATATATATATATATATTGTTACGATGGAAACCCCTATCCTACAATCCTTCGGATCGGACACTGGACACCGCAACGCCTCTCAGCCCATGGACCGGACGAGAATGACATCAGAACAGCATCGTGAACCTGAGAAAATCCACCGCCTGCGCAGTAGCCGGCAAACTACACAGAGCAGGTAAACTTGGTAGAGAAAGTTGTCACTAACCACTAGACTGGGGGACTTCCCTATATAATTTCGAACCCATATAATTTTTCTATCATTTTTCTAATTTAAATTTTATTTTCATTAATATTTATAAAATAATAGTTCTTTTTTATTTGAATTTTAAATTATTCTTATATTATTTTCAGATTAATAAATTCAGTTGAAAATTCATAGAAACTAAATCTTAGATTTTATTTAAATATATATGTATATATTATTTAACTACATATTATTTGGTTTTTCAATTGGCTTTAACATTTTATATATTGTTAAAAATACTATACATATTTTGATTTTTATATAAAACTCGGTTTGGTTAGACTGTTTGATTTTCATTTAAAAAGAATATCTTTTATAGAGAAAACTCGTTTTTATTAATTTTTAATTATTTTTATACTTGTTCTTAATTCAATTGTATTTCCAATAGACAATTTATATATCAGAATAATTTTGAATACGACAAAATTTGATTTAATTTTGTATAGTCGAATAGATAGATATAGCTGTTGTTTTTGTTTTGTTTCAACCTAAACTATATTTTATGTATTGGTACAAAATTGTTGAATATATTTGCTCCATCTTTTGAATATATTTTTATTGAGAGAAAAAAATAATAAGGGAAGTTGACATTTCGTGTTTAAACAAACAACTGAAATTTAGATATCCGTAGGCCATGAAGAAAGTATATATTATAACTTAATTAGTAGTTGAATTGGACAAATGCAATCCACTTGTTGTGGTTAGCCATGATGCCACGTCATCAATTCTTATAAAATGGAAACTTATTTTGCTATAATAATCTCCATCCAAACTTAATTTATTTGTAATTCCCTCAGAGGTCCTCAGTTTTTTTATAATCACCGCATATATAGTATATAAGTTTAAATTTAAAGATAAAATGATTATAACAATTCTTGAAAAGCATAAAATTTATTTTCTTAAATTGAATCTATTCTTAATAATCTTAATTTAATATATTTAAACACATAATATTACTTATAAACACCTCTGTTTCGTATAAAAAAATTATAAGTTTATTTAATTAATGCTATTTTAGATTTTTTATTTTTAATATTATTCTGATTCTGCTTTTTTTGTCGTAATTTATTTTATAGAACATGTTTTTCATGAACTAGTTGTCCATGCAGTTATTCTCCTTAAACAAAAAAAAAGATTGAATGGTGATGGATATATATATATATATATGAGCCAACCATTAGTGGCCAAATTATAGAATAAATATATTTGGTAATATATGTAAGTATCCTGAAGCTTAGGGGGTTAAGTGCAATTGTCCCAAACATTTAACATGGTGACCGGTAACGGAATTACGTAAACTATTTTCGATTCTTCGATTATATTTTCAAAAGTCATAAATTCACAATATACACAATTACATACAAATATATTCTATATGTATATATATTACTAATAATAATTCGGTAGATATAATTTCATCGACTTGATTTTAAATATATAAAAAACTTCAATCCGATTATTCACGACAATTTTAATATATATTTTTCTGTCAATATTAGCGTATATTCTTATATATAAATCATTTTTTATTTTTTTCTGACACAAATGAAATGTATCACACACATATACACAATATATATATATACAGGGCGTACACTTTTTTTCCACGTATCCACGTATACACTTTATCTATACGTACACGTACATATACAATCACCTTTGATATATGTACCTAACTGTACATGATGACATCATATCCACACATACGCAATATATATATATATATATATAGTCCATAATCTAACAAGAAAATATTCTTGATGCTCCCAAGAAATACACGATAATCCACCTTTGAAGATATGTTCCTTAAAATGCACTGTATTACTCCATTATATATATATATATATATAGCTGAGTTAATGACGCAAGATTTATAAACAAATGAAATATTCTTATGTTAGCCTATTCACTTTCCTCCATTTTCTCTAATAGTAGGCTCCAAAATATCTGCTAATCATTTATAAATTATGTCGTGGATCCCAAAAAAGTCAATAAATTTTTTTCCACTTTAAGCGTCTAATTATTGCGGAATCATAAATAACATGGAATCACTAAGGGTAAATAATTTGTCCAGCTCATTTTAGGCCACTCGTTGACTCATTAAATTATTCGATTAAATTATTTAATCAGATAATTAAATTAATGATTGTTGAAACTTCAGGCTTTGGGTTTTGATTAGTGCAAATTGTTACAGTTTTCTATTTGTTTGTGATCTAATTAATCGATTGGGTTTTAAATAGCCGATCCATGGAATTTAATAGAATTATAATAACTATTTGGGTTAAATTAAATAATCAAGGGTTGGGTTTGATAGTCTGTTTAATCATTAACATTAATTTATCAGCTTATGACTAAACCACGGATTTATAATCAATCTGTTTGAGTTAATCCATAGATTATATGTATACATATGTGATGATTTTTTTTCTTTTCTAATTCTATTATATCATTAGATTCTTTTCAATGAGAAATAATACCAGAATTCTTATGTTTATAACTGTGTAAATATTGAATTTCGGGATATAAAAAGGCAATAAAGTTTTTGTTCCTATATATATTTGTTCTCGATGGTTTTAAGTAGGAATGTAAAACGGCACAGCCCGGCCTAGCCCGACCCGACTCGTCCCGATCCGAGAAAATTTTAGCCCAACCCAGTCTAGTCCGTTTTTTAACGAGCCAAAAATAGACCAACCCATCCCATATCGCCTTAGCCCGCGAGCTTTTAAAATATCTTAAATATAATAAAAAAGTAAAATTTTAAACAAAATAAATTAAATATGTAATAAAAATATAATTTATATATAAAAATATTTTAAAATATATAAAAAAAAATTAAAAAAAATTTGGCCAGCGAGCTAGGCCCGTGATGAGCCGGCTCGTTTACCCCGGTTTTTTTCTGTGCTCAATTATTCTCACCCCACCTCGGAGGAATATAGGCTGGG
>NW_010971390.1:17200-44546 GCF_000463585.1 Tarenaya hassleriana | reverse complement strand
GGGGCGCCAGCCTGCGGGTCCGAACCCATTTTACACCCCTAGTTTTAAGATGGGTTTAGTTAATTTTTTACTTATAAATGTCTAAATTTTTAGGCATTTAGGTTTTCTATAATTTTATAGTCTATATTTAGATCAACATAAAAATTGATAAATCGAATAATATTATGAAAATATATAAATAAAATATTTACAAGATAAAATAAATAATCTATATTTTTTTTAATTGAATCATCAATCAGGTATGATAGTATTCTCTCACTATTTTTTTGTTTGTTTTATTATATTGATAGAGTGATTAAATTCAAATATAAAAATTATAAAAACTAAGATTCGTATCTTTCACATATCATTTCGATACTTTTTCTAAGAACTTATTAGACTTTGTTACTTTATTATTGGTGGCATTGGAATAAGATGAAATATTAATGAAGGTAATTAGTGTTTTAATTAACATAATAATCATTGGCCAGCCTGTCTTCTTGACTAATTTATTATTGATTTCATTTTCACTGTCCAATTTTCTACTTTTAAACGTACTATTATCAGGATGTATTGAATTCGTAGCATTGCCCATTTTTAGTAACATTAATAATTTCTCTAGAAGAAAATATCTTTTTTTCTTCATATTATTAAAACTTCTGAGTGCGGTCCTAATTCTAATTTAGGCAATATCCAGCTGGCGCAAGATCAATATGTAATTTTGGTTTATTATATCTGAAATTTTTTATTTCTTTTCAAAACAAAAAAAATTCAGAAAAGTAATATACTTTAAGTTATAAAAAAAAAAGAAGTAATATACTTTAATTGCTACTTGGGTACAAGACTGTAAAAACATCCTCAAAGTATTAGTTTTCTTATGTTTTTAATATTGAAATATTTTTATAGTGATTTTTTTCAATTTGTAATTCAAATTATTTCTTCTGCTACTTGATTTATATTCCTAATTTCTTATTTATGCTTTCACATGAAGCAATTTTTAGGTAAGATAAGTAAATAAGCTCTTTTGTTTGTTTGTTTTTTGTAATTTTATGCATGAAAAATGAGTGTTGTGCGACCCATATATATTTATGAGAAATCGATGGAAAACCTTATTATAATATCATATGGTAAATCATAGCAAAACAAATTTCAATTCAATTCGAAATACGTCGGTGGATTCTATTTTTATACAATTTATTTATTCCTTTATTTATACACTATTTTTTTCATCCTAAATTATTGTGATTTAATCACCTATTGAAATGTTTCGATTTAAAAATCATATTCATTTGTTTTATTTTGGATTTCTATTAAAGTTGACATTTACTCAAAATCAATGTCATTAGTTTCTTTAAATCGTAACTATTTTATTTTAAAATAATCTATCCCTAGTGTCAATAATTTAAAAGGTTAGAATCCAATTAGAATATTCATATGGGTCCCACTTTGACCGAGAATCTCGCCAGAGAAAAGGTCGAAAAACAAACCCTCCTATTTTGAGATTGGTCGATTTTGCTGACTATTGCACCCACAGGATTCACTGAATTTAACAAAGTTTTAATTCATTACAATAATTACTATGTTAAGTAATTTTTAATTACTATACATTAATTCCTATTCAACATCTTGCATGTTTTTTCATAACATAAGCCATATTTCATTTTTTGAAAAAATATTATTAAGTTGCCGTATATTATAAACTCAAGATAATAACATATAATTACCAAAAAAAAAGAGAATAACATATAAATAATTTATATTACAGTTACGGGCCATTGATATGAAAATATTTCAAAACAAATTTTATAGTAAAGTAAATGTGTAAATAATAATAATAATAATAATAATAATAATAATAATAATAATAATAATAATAATAATAATAATAATAATAATAATAGAAATCCCAAAGAAAAAAAAATGAAACCGCCAGTAAATGGAAAACAATGCGCCAAGCAAATTAGAGATATTAAGAATACATAAACAAATAACATATGAATATAAGAATAAGGAAAAAAATGATAATTTGATTTTGACAGGAAACTTATAATTAAAAAAATTTCGGAATTTAAACAAAAAAGTGTGCAGTTAGGGGGCACGTAAGTTAACGTACCCTCTGAGTGTGTGACAACAATTTATAAAATAAAAAACCATATAAAATTTTATTTTTTTATTCATATATTTATATTTTTATTATTTTAAATTCACGTAATAATATGCCAGTGAATTCAATATCATGGTGGAAGTGTAAGTCAACGAAATAGTATAATAAAGTGTATCCATCATAATTAACGTCATGATAATCCTCGAATCTTCATTATAAAACTATAATTATATTTCTTAATCTCGAAAAAATAATAAACAACAAGTCCCCGACGGCTAAAGCCAGATATAAATGTTACGGTCACAGTCTCCAAAGTCTGAATCAACCAACCAATCACGTACTCACGAAATAAAAAATACATAAATAAATCCATAAAATATTTTTATAACCATAAGGTCCGTAACCATAACCATTTACATTTCATCATTTTTTTCACTCTTAGAAAATCACACCCACTTATTTTATTATTTTACTTCCCCTTACAATTTTTTATTATTTAAATCTCTCTCTCTCTCTCTCTCTCTCTCTCTCTCTCTCCGTTTATATAAACCACCGGTCCGATGGGACATATCTATCTCCCTGAGTTGTTTTGTACCATTAGTCTCTCTCTCTCTCTCTCTCTCTCACCTGCAAACAATGTCGGGAGCAATAAGCTGTTCGGCCATAGACCTGTCCTCGTTGCTCGGCCCGAACGGCACAGCAGCGGCCGACTACATATGCAGCCAGTTCGGGTCGGTGAACACAAAGTTCACTGACGCGTCCTACGCCATAGACAACACCTATCTTCTCTTCTCGTCCTACCTCGTATTCGCCATGCAGCTAGGGTTCGCCATGCTCTGCGCTGGTTCTGTCCGAGCCAAGAACACCATGAACATCATGCTCACTAATGTCCTTGACGCAGCCGCCGGCGGTCTCTTCTACTACCTCTTCGGCTACGCCTTCGCCTTTGGGTCTCCTTCCAATGGTTTCATTGGAAAACACTTCTTCGGCCTCAGGTCTTTCCCCACCTCTTCCGCCGATTACTCTCATTTTCTTTACCAATGGGCTTTCGCCATCGCTGCCGCCGGAATCACCAGTGGCTCGATCGCGGAACGGACTCAGTTCGTCGCGTATCTTATCTACTCGTCGTTCTTGACCGGGTTCGTCTACCCAGTTGTGTCCCATTGGTTCTGGTCCGCGGACGGGTGGGCTAGTCCAATTAGGTCCAATGGTGACTTGCTGTTTGGGACCGGAGCCATCGATTTTGCTGGCTCAGGTGTCGTACACATGGTCGGAGGAATCGCCGGTCTCTGGGGAGCTTTGATCGAAGGCCCGAGAATCGGACGGTTCGGAAGCGGAGGCAGCGCCATCGCCCTCCGTGGCCACTCCGCATCGCTCGTCGTTCTCGGTACTTTCCTCCTGTGGTTCGGTTGGTACGGATTCAACCCTGGTTCGTTCCTCAAGATCCTCAGTCCGTACAACTCCTCCGGTTCATTCTACGGACAGTGGAGCGCGGTTGGTAGAACCGCGGTCACGACTACTCTCGCCGGCTCCACGGCGGCTCTGACCACTCTGTTCGGGAAGCGTCTCCTCTCAGGCCACTGGAACGTGACCGATGTCTGCAACGGTCTCCTTGGCGGGTTCGCGGCCATAACCGCGGGTTGCTCGGTGGTTGAGCCATGGGCTGCGATAATCTGTGGATTCGTGGCAGCCCTGGTCCTCATCGGCTGCAACAAGCTGGCCGAGATGTTGAAATACGATGACCCGCTCGAGGCAGCTCAGCTCCACGGCGGGTGCGGAGCCTGGGGCCTGATCTTCACGGCCCTGTTCGCGACCGAGAAATACGTGGAGGAGGTGTATCCGGGAAAGCCGGGGCGGCCGTACGGTCTGTTCATGGGAGGAGGAGGGAGGTTGCTTGGAGCGCAAGTAATACAGATCCTGGTGATAGTCGGATGGGTAAGCGCCACGATGGGGACGCTGTTTTACGTGTTGCGAAAGTTAGGGCTGCTGAGGATATCGGCGGAGGACGAGATGCAGGGGATGGACATGACGAGGCATGGAGGGTTTGCTTACATGTATTCTGATCATGATGGAGATGTGTCTCCTAAGGCGATTCAACTGAGGAAAGTTGAACCTGCTTCCACATCTCCCGACACTCCGGTCTGATTTTCTAGATTCTGTTTTTCGTTTTTTTAAATGTTTTGGCCACTTTTTTTTGTTTGTTTGGGGAAATATGTAATTTATAGATTCTGTTTTTCGTTTTTTTTTTATAAATGTTTTGGGCACTTTTTTTTGTTTGGGGAAGATCTGTAATTTATAGATTGTGTAGTGGTCTTTATGTGTTGAAAAATGTTGTCTCTCTTGTTTCAATTTCGTAAATGAATAATTGAAAAGCAAATATGTGAGAGATCATATATATATATATATATATATACACACATGATGAATGGCAGAATGATTGTATTGTATGTGAGGTTATGATATATAATCCAACTATTCCGAAAGATTCAATCGTCGAATTACCAGTGTTTCTAGTTTATTTTTCAATATTAAATTCATTTTTCGCTGTATTAAAAAATCTTATTAAAAGACAAAATGAAAAAAAAATCATTTGTAAGTACCAAATAAGGTACGGTTTGTAAAATGTAAAATGTAAAATGTTATGCCAAATCCGTAAATATATAAAAATATAGGGGTATCATGTCAGTTAAATAAATTACAATCTCCGGTTGATGGGCCTAGACATGAAAGTGTGGGCCGGCAACTCCAAGACATTCGTCGACAGAAACAAAGATGTTGTTTAAAAATTAACATGAAAAAAGAATTATTTATCCTAATTTTTTTTCTTAAAGTTAAAGCATTAAACGGGCCCGCATTCCCATAGTATGGGAAGATTTTTGCTACGAACGGAATCGTATGAAAATAAAACCCATGAAATTTCCGTCAACTAAACCAGTGAATCGTCGGTCCATTAGAAATCACACGGTAAGCATTATAAGTAATCCATGAGATATACTATGAAATTTTTTTCCTACTAATATATATATATATATATACATATGACATTTTTTCCTACTAATATATATATATATATATATGAAATATATATATAAATTTTTTTAATCTTTTAGACTGATAATCTTGTTATTTTCAAATATTTTTCGTTTAGCAATGAAAACATTACGGTATTACATCAGAGTAAACTTGTAAAAATTCGAACAATATTCTCCATAAATTTCGATGGGTTTCATCTGTAAAATCTGGTAACAAGGGAGAAGAAAAAATGGATAGTTTGGTGGAAACTTCCTTTTGAGCTCTTCACGTTTTCTTTTTTTTTTTTTTGATAAATCTAAAGTTTTCCGAACTTTCGACCCGACTACATCTCTCAAAATCTGGAGGCAGCTTGTGTACTGCAAACCGGACCTTCGTTCTCAACCTGCGGCTCGAACATAAGACATGAGACAAGGACACCCCATCAGTCGACCTAAAAAAACCCTAGATCCATAAACCAAACAAAAAACGACGTAAATTTTATACAAAATGTAAATTCTTTATAATTTCTAAACATTATCGCAGTTCGTGAGCCATACATGGCGAGTTTATTTTTTTTTATTATTGTTATTTATATTTACATGGTGAGTTTATGAATTGAATAATTTGTTAAAGTGGATAATGCACGGAATTAAATTTGTAGTGATGAATGATTAATTTGGTGCGGCTAATTAATGGTGGTTGGCATGTCCAATATTGTTGTATGAAAAGCAGCTTTCTTTTATATGTTGTGGCAATTTTCGGTTGGGATTTGATGATGTTAACATGTTGGGAGATGTGAACGTTTACATGTTATAAGATTCCATATTAAAGATATTGTATATAAAGAGACGTAGATATGAACTACAAAATAATAATAATAATAATAATAATAATAATAATAATAATAATAATAATAATAATAATAATAATAATAATAATACTCTTCTTATATTACAAATGGCAATGGGTCCATGCAATGCAATCTATGTTATGTATGGAAAGGTGAATTTTATATCTATTTCAAGTGATTAAGAAGATGCTATCTATAACATATAAAATATAATAGGAAAAAAATATGCGCATTAAATTGTTTCATGATTTAGTCACAAAGTTTACAACTTTTCAAAATTTCTATTGAGTTTTCGAATCGAATATGAAATCTATAATAAGATGTAAGAGATAAGATCCAATATTGGATTGCTTAACCGTTAAGGAATGAAGCAAAATTCCTTTCTAATTCGGGTTCGAGTCCTCATCTGGAGAGGGCCTATTCACATGAGCTTCTCCGGTCTTCTGGAAGATATAATGGAGTCAAAGGTCCGATGAATTTCTAAATTATAAAAAAAATGTAAAAGATGCGGGATTAAAAAAAATATTGGTCATTGTTTTTATCGTTTGGTGTGGTAGATGATAGATATTTGAGTAGAATATTGCATGATAATTGTTATTATTTGAGTAGAATTGTTATTATTCAAAATTTTGAAATACAACATATAAAGATAAAGATAATTCCTGCAGTCTCTCTCCTAAACTATAGACAATTTGGAATTTGAATGTTTAAATGAGTCACCTCTAGAAATAATATTTTGGAATTACAATATTATTTTATTGTTTGGAATAGTTAGAAACAAATATTTCTAGTTTCGCTTATATTTTATTTAATTTATTTTTGGATTCGATTTTTCCTATTTTGTAAAAAAAAACTATACCCATTTGATTTTTAAAATTTTATTTGGATATAATTTTCGTTGAAAAGGTACTTGTTTTCATCCTATTTTTTTCGGTATTTTCTATATTCAAGTATGATTCAGTTATTAGATCTAACACAGTTTGTACACTATATTGTTATTGGATTTAATTCTATCCAATCCAATTTTGTATATTTAAATGGAAATATTCACGCCTAATTAACACATTCAATTATACAAACACATAAAAAATCTCAGTCTATATTATACACAAAACATAATAAACAAAAGAAAAACGGGGTGTAGCACTGATTAAGAAGAAAAAGAATCCACAAAAAACAAAACCCCACGTTCCTCGGGCAGTTCACGAGAAAGCAAAAGAGCCTTGAGACAAAAGCCAAAACACGATGCTTAAGTCATGATCTCATTATTACGTGTAATTGTTTTTGTCTCTTTATACAAATTATTTGACAATTATGACCAAAACACGTGATTTCCTTTCCTTTTTCTCCCCTTCAAGTTTACATGAACATTTCTATGGAACGAAAAATCTAGACAATTTAGAAATCTAAACACTACATGTGTGTGTGTATATATATATATATATCAGAAATCTAGGGACTTAAATATTTTTTGCTATTAGAAATCTATGGACAACATATGAGATATGAATACTCTATTTATATGTTGCGTGTAATTTGCAGTAAACCCGAAAACTAACTTAAATAATTGTTTATATCATATAATATATAGCTCATAAGGACGTAAATTTGTCCACTATATTAAAACATAGAACACCATAGTATATACACACATGAAAAAAACAAGGATTCTTTGAAAATAAGTATAGGTTTTGTTCCTTCCAAAATCGAAACTCGGATAAAGAACAAAAGGGTTTCCTTTCTACAAGATGATGATCATTTTATTCGATTCAATCCAATGGAAATAAAAACCAAAATTAAACGCGAGATCCAAGATTGAGTGTCTCAACTGGTAAGGAGGAATAAAGCTACTTTCCAATCCATGTTCGAATTTCTACTTGGGAAAGGTCATTTATCCGAGTTTTTCCGGTCTTTTGAGAAATATAATTGGACCAAACACTCGGTGAATTTTTGAATTATAAAAACAATAAATAAAAACAAACGCATGTATCTATTTCTAATGAAATTATGAACCGTGAATTTATATATAGTAAACAAGATTTTGCAGACTATTATTATCACAAGGAGGATCCGAGGAAGAGAAAACCTATAGAATCTAAAAATATACAGAAATATAATAATAATTACTATGGGAGGAAACTTTGGTGAGTAGAGGAATGGGTCCATGTTTAATTGCATGTGACCAACATTCAAAGCCCCCACCCATTAATGCTGTATATGTTGAGACTTCTTTCATTATTCTCTTTCTTGTCGTTTTCCCCCCCTCTACTGCTTGAGTAATTTTGGCATCAACTTCACCAGGTGTATTAACTCATGTACTATATGGAAAAAGTTACCATGGAATGTTGATGTTTTTTACCGAGTGAATTTCTTGTTTTTTTTTAACTATGGTAGTGTGAAAAGACAAAAAAAAAGGTGAAAATAATTGTAATTAGAAGATTTTGGACAGCATGTATAAATACATACCTGCAAGTGTCAAGGGGTGTGATTCCTGCAAGGCCACAGAGTGGAGCTTCTTCACTCACAATAATGAGCTCTGTTCATTGAATGAACGTCTCCTCCTGTCAATCAAAAACCCACAGAGATTGCTCTCTTTTCAGACATTCTTTTTTCGGATGAGATTCTGAAACAACACTATTTTCAGAAGCTGTTGGACAAATCCGTAATCTTCCATGGGAGGATACACAAGCAAGCAAGATGGGAGCAGTGGGAGATGGACCGAGGGGACATCAAGTGAAAGAAGAATGAGAACCAAGAGAGGAGAGAAAGGTGAGAGAGAGGTTATGGCCATGGCGATGGAGGAGGCAGAGACAGAGTGGAGGAGAGAGAGGAAGAGGCTGAAGGAGGAGGTGAAGACGCTGAGGAAGAAAGTGGAGGAGAAGGAACAAGTTAAGGCGGAGCAGAGAGAGTGGGAGTGGGTGGTCGGGCAGATGTGCGTGGAGAGAGCTGTCAAGGACGAGGCCGTGGAGAGGTGGAAGAAGCTCTATCTGGCTATCAAGAACGAGCTTGATGATCTCATTCAGAGAACTTATGGTAATTCTCTGAGTTCTTTCTTTTCTTTCATCTTAATCTTGATGCATAAAGTTATGGATTTTTGAACTGGGAAGTTAATGGGTTTGTAGGACAAGGGTTGCACCAGAGACCCGAGGAGGAAGGTGAAAAGACAATACAAGAACTCAGACAGCAACTGAAGGTAAGGGAAGAAACCATTGAGAGGCTCAAAGAGAGAATAGCTTTAATGGAGAAGCAACAGTATGGCAAAGAAAGAGAGATTGACATACTGAGACAGAGCTTGCGAATCATCAGCAATGACAGCACCGGGAAGAAGAAGAACAAGAAGACGTCTTCATCTCGTTCTACTAGAAACCTGCGGATATTCAAAAACACGTGTAAATAACTGATATTCATCTCAATAACCTCTTCAAGGAAGTGCAGTACAAGTAGGAAAGCTAAGTACAATGTAATACAATTCCTTTCCCCATCTCAGGGAATATATCTTCACATGTGAAATATGCTAAGTATCAACCAAAACTCCATGAAAGTAACCCGTTTCTTCCTCAAACTGACTGTATAATAGCAAAAGGGCAACAAGGAAATGCATCAAAGTTGCAACAGTCCTAAAACAAAGAGAAAAGCTCAGAGTTAGGAGGAACTCTGGGATTGGGATTACTTACTTCCACTTCCACTGTAGCTGCACTGTTAAAAAGCTCATGCATACATGGAGATGCTCATGATCCTTCTGATCCACAACCTATGTTTTCCTGCATGGTTTCTTTGAGCATTTACATGCACAAGAGACAGAATGTCCAAATTCCATTATAAATTAATCTTAGGAGCATTTCTTGAACTGTAAAGATAGCAAGTAAAAGAGTAAGAGATGTCACCAACATCCATACACTTTAAAACTATTTGAGAACTTCCACAGTGAAGTTTTATATACCCAAACCCTTTTTCATCCTCCTGAAATCTGTATATATGTTTCTGTCGAAAGGATTCATACGCAGATCATATCGTCCTCTTGCTGTTGTCCGGACAACTAATAAACAGAAAAATGTATTTTTTTTTCCTCCTGAGCTGTACAACTATTTTCCTAGACCAGTGAGAGAGAACCCATATACAGTACGGATGCCGTAACAGCCAGACTCCAAATGATCAGATGAACCTCAGACCTGGCGTGTTGATTCAACTGTGGTCTTTACACCGCCTTCAAGCATTTCAACAGTTTGGTAATATGATTTCACACTCTGAAAAGTAGCAACAAATTTCAATCATGATCAGAGATCGGAATAACTTGTACAGGATAAAACAGGCCCCGTCTGAAAGGGGCCATCGTTGTCAAAGTGTTTCTATTGTACAAGCCATAAGAATCATGTTTGTTTCGAGGTCACAGAACGTGCAAAAGGGATGGGGGTCCTGCAGGATTTTCTAACTACTTCGTGAGCAATTACTTTGGCAGACAACATAACGTACCTCTAGCAATGTAATGTAGTAGAAGTCCTCCATGTGTTGCATAAGGGCACTCCCATCACGTATAGCGTTGAATATGCTTATTTCCGTTTGCAGTATCTTCTCAATGAGCTCCTTCTCACCTTTCATCTGAAAGATAAAATCCGTTGGGGGTAAGCTTCAGCGTATCACTTAGATTCTTGATCCTCTAACATTTTTCTCATAAGTGATTTCCAGCAATAATGTTTACATCTACCAAAGTATAGAAAAAGCTGTAATATACATATATACATGTATATATATATCTCACAAGCAATCTTTGTCAGAGTTTCTGAATCCGATGAAAAACTAAAAAATGAAAAGGAATATCATCACGCCATAAAACACGAGGAACTGAGCTTGGAGTTCATAATTTCATATGTGAATATATCTGCGAGCATGAGTATGTATGAACCAAAGCAACCAAAATGTAAGCCAGTGAATATAAAAAAAATGAAAATTGCAAGCGCAGATAAATAAATAAACCCAAAAATGTTACAGACCAAATGAAAGTGAACAGAATACGAGACGAAAAATCATGTGATAAGAGACTTACAAATTCACTAACAAGGATATCTGGTGTGGCTTCCCCAATCACATCACCATGGTAACCATCTTTCTGAAGCTCCATGCTCTCCTGCAACATTGACTCAATCAACAGTACTCACAGGTAGAGAAACTAATGCACTATGTATTCAACACACAGAGAATTTGCAATAGAAAAACTTACCAAGGTGTCTCTTAAACCTCCAGCACCTAGATAAACAGGTTGTGCCACATGGCAGTAACCCATCAAGCGAGGGACGGTGGGAATTATGTCTCTATGGTTTACAACTCTCCAGCTGTCCTTCACTTTCTGCAGATGTCTCTCAATGCAAAATTTAGTAATCAGCGAGATACCATAATGATGCTGTTGAAAAAGTCCAACTTGTGGATCAATTTATTGTTCAGTAAGGAAGAAGCAAGTATTACCTGATTATATACATCGGCAAATCTTTTGTTGCCCACTCTAGGTGATCCAAAGTTATACATTGTAACAGTGATAGTTCCTTGCCTGCAATGGAAAATCATGTTTCGTCAATGGAGTCTATCGATTGCAGATTGGGGACAGGGTCAGACGTGCTCAAACTACTCACTTAGCTAATTGACTTGATGCAAGCTCAAGAGCCAATAGTGTAGCCAGTGCGCCACCCAAGCTATGGCCAGTCACATAAACATGCCACTTATATGGAGGCTCAGCAACATTGTCTCTGTCAGGAGAGGGAGAGGGCAAACACAAAATAAACAGCAAAAGTCCAAATTTCAACACACTTCAAAAGGTTAAAAGTCATCCAATATTTTGTGCACATGAGAGTTTTATCTATATGGTGGCTTTATCTATAGAAAGGGGATGCTCCAAGAAGAAGATTGCAGCCTTTTCCAGTATCTAACAGGTATTTTCTTCCCAGCACATGAGGTGAAGCCACCAAAAAGAGGTATGGAAAAATTCACAACGCAGTAGAAACCAAAATGAAACACAAAGAAGCACCTACATGTAGCCAATTGCCAGTTTCAGCAGAGAAATGATCCTTATCCTTACTGAATCATACGCACTCAGAAATCCACTATGAACCTGCAAATTCCACAGGAACAACTCAGAATAACTGCCTAGAGGTTACACCTAATCATTCGACAAAAAGCTATAACATCAGCTTTTATATATGTACCTGCACTTCTTGCTTGAAGTCTCCACCAATTCTTTCAGGATTCAGACTGCAATTTTTATCAAGACTTTGTATTCAGAGAACAGAACTCCTATAGCAACAACTGGCTCACACATTTATATGATGATGTTTTCATGCAGAGCTACCTAATCAACTTAAATCCTTTACATCGTGAGGATGATTATACAGTGATCACAAAATGTATCTCGCTTTGCTTCATACCCGTCTGAAAACTGACCATTGTGCCAGTCAGAGAACATTTCAGAAAGATACTGAGACATTTTCTTCACTGGAATCCCAATCATCTTGGTTTGTAAATCCAGAGATACTGATAAATGTAGATAGTGAATTAAATACAGAGAGACTTACCCAGCAGGAACTAGCATCAGATCAGTCTGCAAATCTTTCCATTTTGTCTGACAAATATGAAAATATTAACCATTATCAAAAGTCAAGTATCAACTACAGAACATAAAAACATACAGATACCACCTACTTGTTCAGTTCCTCTGAAAGCAATAACCAATCTTTTCCTCATTGAATCACGCCAAATTGCCACCTGCAGCTCGCCATTAGTTGGTTAAAAATATAAATCTATTCTACATGCACATCGTATTTCCAGGGATTAAATCTTTTGTCCCTGAAATCATGCAATTGCTAATAACTCGAGCCAGTTGGTAGAAGATAGAAATTTCACCTGTGTGTCAGTGATGTCATTGTCTAGGAAACATATTTTCTCAAATTCTGATTTTATAAAGCTTGGATGCCCCAGTGCAGTGGCAAGCATTGCCCATGCCTCCATGGCACTTTCTGCACTTTTAAAGAGTGCTTTCATTTCCTCAGCTTTCTTCTCATCTAATGCATCACCATTCACTAGCCCAGATAGTTTTTCGCTCTTAGAGGAACCAAAGACATCTTTTTTTCCTGAACCAAGTCTACTGTTGCTCAATTGTGGCACTGCAGCTTTTAAAACCATTAATGCGCCTAAGACGTTATCGGTTTGCTGCAGTAACTCTTGTGTTGCCTTCTTTATGTCAGGAAGGGAAGGTTTAGTGGTACTAATCGATTGTTGGCCACCTTCACTTTTATCATCAACTTCCTGAATATTTGGAGCTGCAAGCCCTGATTCAATATAACTTGCTTCTGCAATTTTCCGTGACTGCAGACCAATATTTTCCAGAATTTCCGCTCCATCCCATTTAAATTTTTCAGGTGACGGAAGACCAAGTTTCTGGGCTATATTTTGATTGACCACATTAGCAAAATTGCTCCAGAAATGTTTTTCTGATCCATCTTTGTCATCCTCCAATTTCTTGGTGTGGCCATCACCATTGACATCGCTATCTTTGTCCTCACTAAACTTCCCTGAACTGCTTATATCAGAACTGCCCTCCTGATCCGGTGTATCATCTGAACTATTACTACCAGATTGCACATCCATTACTGGAGAATAATCATCAGAATTGTCTTCACCTTTTGAGCCATCTTTATTATTGCTTAAAAGTTTAGCATTCTTAAGAGGGCCATCATTCAATGACTTTAACTGCCCGAAAGCATACTCTACAAATTGCCGAGCTGGGACAGCGTCAGAGTCAGCAAACTTTCTCAGAACAGACTCAAATTCATTTCTTCGGAGGAATTCTGAAATGAAAGGGATCTTCCACCACTTCTTTTCTTCTTCAATTTCCTTAAATCCCTTGTACCTAATCTGGAATTTTAAACCTGATGAATATAAGATGCTTCAACTCGAATTACTAATCTATGGGTTTAACATATGTAAACAAGTCAACTCCACAAATTTAGGACTGCTATATAACTGATCTCTGAATAAATCAGTTATCACAGGTCCTATATCCTCTTGTCTAGGATAATACAGAACCCAAATCATGGCCATACGATTTCACAACTGTGCTTCAAATATGTTAGGCCTGCATGATTTCACCTGCTTTTTTGAATGTAGGAGCATGTTGTTTCAATGGAAATTAAGATGATTCTTTCACTCAACAGAAGAATCTAGGATAATCTATTTACCAGGGTTTTACACAATATTTCAGAACGAGAATAAAGAACTCTATAAAAAAACTGACCTCTAGCTCTATTTTCCCACCACCTCCAATTCCTTCCAATTCGATGAGCACCTCATGCAAGCTCCCTTGGAAAGCAAGAAAACAAAAGTTAAAGGCTTGAGATAGAATTTGCAAGTAAGACTTACAGCACATAGTCCAAATCACTGAATTTTGACATTAATTTACCAAATGGGGCCTATTTTTCTTTCACCAATTATTATCTTAGAATTACACCAAGTAGCATAACTTTCCTTTTATTCAACTCAAAGTGAAATGAAGAGAATAATTCTTACCATCAGATACAGATTCCAGAATAACGTCAGCATTACCCATCCGTTTATGTGGAGTAACAAGATTCGCATCCCATGCTGCAACCTGAAGTTCAGTGATAATTTTCCAGGAAGACATGCAGGGCCATGTAAGAAGATATCAGACAGAGTGACAGAAATAGTTACATTGTTCATATATGCAAGTTTCCGCTGATAAAAAAATGCTTGTTATTTCAATCTTGAATGGACAACATTAATTGCAAGAATATTTGACCTGAAGATTTTTGGCAGGAGACAGCTTGATATTAAAAATGAAGTCCTCATTCCATTTTGGCTCTTTTGTCCTGTCAATAACATATAGATCAAGCACAAATTATTTACATTAACCGGGTTAGTGAGACTGACATTTAATATTGACGAAAATATGGTAGGACTTCTAAGGTTCACAGTTTCCGAACAAAACAAAGCACTGCTTCAAACATTTACGAGAAAACCATGGATATTCAGTCAGTGGCAGACACCAGTCAATACTCAAGCAAGAAAGTATCTTTTGAGCTTCACGGCATAGATCTGTTCATCTCATTTAGTGGGAGAGAACACATCGGTAAACTTTCCAATACGATCAGACCAAATATTGCTGAAACGACTAGATCGACATATCCATTTGTAAAACAAAAACATGACTGCTCAAGAAATACAAGTGCGAGAAAGCATAACCAACTTGCCCCCATTTGATTTTGCTCTTGGCAACTTGACCACCCAAATCCATAACAACATAAGGATCGCTAGTTCCCTGAAGAGGAGAACAACAGAAATAGCTTGCTCAATGCAATAAAAACATAAAGAATAAATAGTTAAGGCGAGGTTTCAATGATCTTTAAAACCCACCCATGGATCCAAGGCAGGAAAGTTGAATCCTTTTTTCAGCTTTATGAACAATTGCCCATCGTATATCTCCCTCACAAATGACCTGAACAAGTATGCAGCTTTCTCATAATGTCCAAGACCGAAACTTGGCAACGATAAAATAAAATAAAAAAATTCGGAATTGAATGATTCGTATCATGAGACAAATGTGACATACTCAGAGAGGTACACAGTTTTACAACCAGCAGCATCAACCTCTCGCTTCCCTATATTTTCCTGAGAACCAAACAGAAACAGCATATCGAATTGCCCAAGAAAATTCCCCAAGGAGAATCGAAAGAGAAGTAGGAAAATTTACTGGAGGAGTAGTGTAGGCCTCGAAAGCGAAACCGGCGAGGATTACGGCGAGATTGATATCGAAAGGAGGTCGTTCCTCTTTAACAGCTCCTTCCTCTTCGCCTCCGACAACCAAATCCTGAGCATCGGTGCCGGCGAAGCAGGGAAAGGAACAAGCTTCGTTTCTGGGTCCGAAACTTTCCGGGAAAGCGAGAAGCTTGATTTTCCCGGGAAATGGAAACGACGGTTGCCGCCGGCGAGGAGGAGAAAGGATTTTGGAGCAGCGAAGACGTTGTCTTGGACAGAGGAAGTGGACGCAGAAGTGAAATTGCAGAGAAGCCATGGCCGCAAGAGGAAGAAGCAGAATTCACGAAATTTCTGGAGATTACTCTTCAGTTCATTCCATGGTACTGTATACAAATTGGTGACTTCTTTTTCTGACAGTGAAATAAGCAAATGTTTTATGCATTTTCAAAATTTATTTATCTCTATCAATAATACAAATTTATTTATCTTTACCAATAATTAAAACCTTCCACCGACTTAATCCACATTTAATCTACCTAGAGTCATTATTTACTCGGGCACAATTGATTTAATCGCATCCCTTTTCTCGTCTCCACCACTAGAATCGAACTTCGATCCACTTAATCATCTCGATCTAGAATCAGTTTTTAGTTACTACTATTGAAATCAAGACTTTTGACATGACTTTATCATCTCTTAATCACTGGAAAAAACTCGGAAAAATGCAATAAAAATCATCCAGCATATTTTTTTCTGCTGTATGAAGCATCAGATTGCTCAAAAACATATGGTGGAATCCATGGAAGAAGTAGAAAGCTGTCGCAATATTTTCCCAATCTCTCCCCCAAACAAAAAAGCACGTGGAAGAAACAAACTAGAAGCATATACATATGATGCAAACCGTCCGTACAAAAACAATTGTTTCAGTATACTATTGACATGAAATGCTGAGGATTGTTCAATTCAATACATATAATGTAACAGTACGTACCAAATAAAAAAAAAACAAAAACTGAACACTCAAAATTATCCCAATCTTTTAAAAAAAAAAACTATATTATATTTGCTTCAAAACATTGTTCTTCTTCCTTGATCATCATCATCTCTCTTCTTAAAGATGTGGAACCAAAACGTCCACAGGGATTTGCATTTTGCAGAGCCCCCTCCCCCCCACGGCCCACCCTTATGTTCCTCAAAGCCAACCAGACCAAGAAAAAAATTTTCGAATCCAAGAACCGATCGAACGAACCCCCACCTCCCAAACAATGGAATCTTGTGACGCAAGAAACGGAACGACGCTCCATGCAGGGCCATGTAAGAAGATATCAGACAGAGTGACAGAAATAGTTACATTGTTCATATATGCAAGTTTCCGCTGATAAAAAAATGCTTGTTATTTCAATCTTGAATGGACAACATTAATTGCAAGAATATTTGACCTGAAGATTTTTGGCAGGAGACAGCTTGATATTAAAAATGAAGTCCTCATTCCATTTTGGCTCTTTTGTCCTGTCAATAACATATAGATCAAGCACAAATTATTTACATTAACCGGGTTAGTGAGACTGACATTTAATATTGACGAAAATATGGTAGGACTTCTAAGGTTCACAGTTTCCGAACAAAACAAAGCACTGCTTCAAACATTTACGAGAAAACCATGGATATTCAGTCAGTGGCAGACACCAGTCAATACTCAAGCAAGAAAGTATCTTTTGAGCTTCACGGCATAGATCTGTTCATCTCATTTAGTGGGAGAGAACACATCGGTAAACTTTCCAATACGATCAGACCAAATATTGCTGAAACGACTAGATCGACATATCCATTTGTAAAACAAAAACATGACTGCTCAAGAAATACAAGTGCGAGAAAGCATAACCAACTTGCCCCCATTTGAACGCTCTATATGGCTCATTTCGGATATTACAGAATGGCGAAACGAAAGAGAGATGTAACATACGCATCATCAGATAAGCTTGCTCGTCCTTCTTCTCGACGGCCCTCCCGGGAAAAGCTTCATGATCCATCCTAGAACTCGTTCCACTACCTAACAATTCCATATAGAATAAAAAGATTAAAAAGAGAGACATTATTAACGAAAACCCTAACTGGTTCGGTTTTACATAACACGATCCAATATAAAAACCCTATTTCTAAAACCGAGAAACCAAACCTGAATCGAATCCAACTAGAAAAATAAGCGAAAAATAAAAGCTTTCTTTGGAAAATGAACATTTTTATCAATGAAAACTGAGCTTGAACCAAGACTGAATCAAATCTAATATAAAACCGAAAACCGAAACCACACCCCAGTCGAAAACCGAAATACCCTACCCCTAGACACTGTTTGATGATCTTCTCGGTTGCGATTTTGGATATCATTTTTAACTATAGTGTAAGAAAGAGTACCTCGTCACCCTCATCTGCGATCGGTGTGATCTCATGAGCAAGATGAGAATCTGGTTGCTTTGTAGATGTAATGTTGCTGATAGCCATATTCTGCGCGGTTAGAAGCTCTAGTCTCTGAGTCTGGATTTCGAGTTTTCTGGATAACTCTTTGTTCAATTCCTACAATTTAGCAAACACCGAAAAAAGAACATGAGAAACAGAAATGAGAGAATGGATTAGGAAAACAGTGTTATTAAAACATAACAAAGCTACAAATGCTGTTTACACACAGTCAAGAACATAGGTCGTGTGTAGATATTAAGAGTGAAATGGCACGGTAAGACCTTGAAGTCATAAGGGATAGACATAATCTCATGAAAAATAAGTTCGGATTTTAAGAATTGGATACATAATCTGTGAAATAAAAGCTCTTACAGAAATAAAATAAGACAAATATTCAGCTTATTGAAACACATCCATTTTGAGAGATACGGTTCATGTTCACATACCTTCAGCCGAGCAGTTTGAGAAGACTCAGCTGACAATGCTTGCATCAGTTCGTCTTTCTCCACAGCCAACTATCGCCACAAACACAAACATTTACCACCTTAACAGGTTGCATATGCAAAGTATTGGTCCAAAAATGTAATCTCACAGGCAACAAAAAATTTCATTGAAAATAACCTCTTTCTGTCACACTACCTCGGTAATCAGTGTGTTAATGTTCTGAACCATTCTCATATGATCAGGTGGGATGCTTAAAGAAGACCCCTCAAGAGCTAATTGATCTCTATCAGGGGCCATAGTAGTAAATGACGAATCACTTCCAGATTGAGTCGTAGCATGTGTTTCCTGGTTGAAATTCTCCAGCACATTGTCCGACATTGCTGCACCGAGCAAACAAAAAAGGGAAAATTAAAAGCGTAGAATAACAACACAAGTATACAGATCCAGGAGAAGACCTCAGCTTATGGACCAAAGTTTACATAGGCATGATAAGTATTAAGTATCATTCGGTAGATGAAGTTTTTTCTTTTCCATTCGTAAATTGAATTCATAGATGTTGTTCAATTTTAGAAGTTTTGGAAGGATTATAAGCTTGACCATCGACATGGATGAATGGTTTGAATTTCTTCTTGAACATGTTACTATATCGAGCTCCATTACCTAAATCTTCTGTAGAAGTTGATGCCTCTTTTCTACTCGTAGGGGCTTTGCCAAGATCAACTGATTTTCCACTGGGGGAAGCTTTACGCAGCATGGTCTGCAATAACTTCTTCTCTGGAAAAAAAGTAAAAGAAGACCAAAAGTTAAGCATGAAAAATAGAAATTGTAAAATAACATAACTAGCTGCAGAATAGTATTAACATGCCAACCTTCCTGAAGGGCATTAATTGAAGATTGCAAGTCTTGACGATCTTTCTCTAGACTAGATATTTTTTTCCTGTATACATCAAATGTACATTAAAAAAGTGGATCAGGAAATATGTATCCAAAATCTTTAGGTCCCTTTATCTAGTATGCTGGTGTTCAGTTTGGAATAAACATCTCATAAAGGTGAAGACAAACAAATTAAATAACAGGAGAGTCCGAACCATACTTGTAAGACGACATTTCTGCTTGCGCATTCTCCAATTCTCTCTCCAACTTTAACTCATTAGATCTGAGTCTTAGCGCCTAATTCATGTCCCAATAAAAAAAAATAAACATCGAAGGCAATAAATAATAGCATATGAAAGGTAGAGAAAGAAAGATGGCCAGCCAGATAACTAATCCAAAAAGTATAAAGAGTTTTACTAGTTTTACATATGTAATAATTGATATTAGAATAGTTCATAAAAGCCTTATACCTTATCTTCCAAACTAACGACTTCAGCAGCCAATATTTTGGCACGTTCATCAGCAGCATTGCACTCTAGTTGCGCATTTGTATACTCCATTCTCATTGACTCAAGTTCCACCTGTAAAGAAACCGTACTAAATCAAATATATTTGGCTTTGTAAAGTAATATCAACCACTTCCAAAATGATTCAGGGCAGGGCAAAAATCATGCAGACAAGAGATTCATCCACCATAGGACTCCCAGCTCAACATAAACTTCTGCAACTTGGATGAAATCATCACGCCACTCGGCATCATATGAATGGAGCAATATACACTCAAGGAAAAAATTAATCGCTAAGAGGAATTTGCACATGGAACTTGAAGACTCTAGGATGTTGATACGAACCATGTTTGCCTGGATCTGCTGCTGTAGCTTCTCCATCTCATCTTTTAGTTGGTTGACTATACTTCTCTGGATGAATCGAAAAGCATCACAAAAATAACAATCAGAAGAGTACTTGAGGAGATTTTAAACTATTACGTGAGTCAATGGACACCATTTCTTAACAAATAATGCAGGATACATCATGCATTGGCAATGGCAGATAAAGGTGTTATATTGTCAATCAAATAGACATCTTAGAGAACTTAAGCCCAGCTACCTAACAGTCATCTTCATCACACATGCAAGCAGCAACAATCTCTTTGTTCTAGAATTGTTTTAAGAATTTTAATCAAGAAAATGACACTTTAGAAGAGAGATTAAATGCCCTTGCATCCACATCATGAAATATAAAATCTTTGCATCTCGTATATATATCTAAAGCATAAGGAATAGCAATTCCTTGGAGAATAATGAAGCAGACTAGCACTATGAAAATACAATTTATGACAAACACAACAGAGATAATAATTCATAGCTGTTTTCTTAACATATGAACACAGCTGAGCATAATATTACAAATCCACATGGGATGCCTGATAGCATGCATGTACCTGTTGGTTATAAGTGTCAGTCAAGGATGAATTTTCCGAAGCTAGGGATTCTGCCAGGGCACGTGAGGCCTCAAGAGCCCTTTGCAATGAAAATTTTTCTTGTGTTAAGTCCTCAATATGCTACGGATGAAAAAATGAAACGATTTCTCAGCACATATACATAGTTAATGAATATAGTGTAGATACAAGAACAGTGAAAGCTAGCATCCTAAGTTTAGATAAAAGAAATATGAAAAACTATGAAGAATATAAAACTGCCAGTGCAACTGTGCAACAAATCCCATAATAATTTTACAAGCTATTTTTCCTTATATGACATAACTTCCCAATTATGTTGTCCTAAAGGGAAGACCAACACCATGTTTTCTCGTCTTTCCCGGATGATTCTTTTTAAAGACCATACCATGTTTTCTTGTTCTCAGTTTTCGCAACTAACCCAACATAACCTCTCATCTATTACGTGACATATAGACCAATGGATGAACAAAATGCTGCATGGGGAAGCAAAGTACCTGTTCAAGAGCAGCAAAATCTTCATTTTGTTTTGCCACAGGGAAATCACTGAAACTTGGGAAGGTTCCATTGGCTGCAGGAAACAAAGAACTCTGCGAACTTTCAAAACGATTAGTGAAAGTCGGTGCTCCCATTGCCGAGAATGGTCCATTGGTATCTTTCTTGCCCGTCAGATTCTGGAAATAAGCCAATCCAAGGCCATCACCTCCGGTTAGCTGGGACCCACCCGATGTGGTCAAACCTGCCTCAGCCTCAGCATGTTGATGCTCTGAAGATCTTGAGATATTGAGTGAATCAAGGAAAGATGGGCGAGATCTCCTGGCATTGTTTTCATTTTTAGCCGTGTAAACAGGAGAAGAGCTTCTGATATTCAAACTGAAATCTGAAGACTCGAAAGGCTGAGAGGATGTGTCCTGAAGACTAAACAAATAACTGGAAGATAGACTTGACTTTTGCTCCATGCTACCTTCGAGTTCAGAATTTCCCTGTCGGTTTTTCGCAACCTCAAAAATAGACCCTGTCATCTTGGTCGTAGGTTGTAGGGAACCTAGCAAAAAAGAAAAAGAAAGTAAAAGTAGCTCAGTTGTTCTGTCCCCCCTCCCCCTGAAGGAAAAGAAAAGTAGGGAACAGTATGCATTGTATCTCATGTGACAATGCCATACCTTCATTGGATGAGGTTAATCCACCGCCATAACTGAAACTCTCTGTTTGGGTCGAAATGCTTGGGAGTCTAGTGTTCCCAGGAAAAGGAGGAATGGGTTTGTTAACACCATCGCTTTCTCTTAGACTAAAACCACCATCATTACTCCGAATTCCCTGCTTGTCCATATTATACGGTATACCTTCAGGTTTTCTGGGCTCTGTTAAGTCATATAACGGACTTTTCATCTTTATGCTACCAGAAAAATCAACAGCGCCCACGGGTGGGGATGCATCATCTTTCTGGTTATATTCTTTCCTTTCATCACTTGTTGCTAAACTTGAAGATGATAAACCGTCCCCATCTCTAGAAGATGAGGATTTGCTATGGATATCATTTGAGGAAACTTGATGATTCTCAGCAGACAGCCCAACAGGTACATCAGACATGGATGTAACAGCTCCATCGGATTCTGAGGCACGTTGCTGTCCAATTTTGCTATCAACAGGCTGGGCACGGCTATTCGATGAAGCCTTTTTGGCTCGTTCGGCTGCTTTTTGCTTTCGGAACTGCTCCAGCTGAACCCATAAAAGTAAAAGCACAATAGAGGTTTTTAGAAGGTAATCAATCAGGTAACAATCATCTGATTCTGACGCATACAATATACTGTCCATACTCCATAAGCACACGCCAAAGGATATTCACATCCTCTCCCCTGTAGAACACATCTACTTTCTAAGGCCACCAAAAGATTCAAAAGAAAATTACATTCTCCGACAAACCAGATGCTGAGCCAAAAAAGAACAAAAAAAAAAAGCAAACCTTGGTTACGGCTTAGACACATAAGCCAGACCTCACCGTACAATCTCATTGTTAGATTATGAGAAGTATATCAAAATATCAATTCTAATTGCAAATATACCGGAACACCAATTCCGACTTGATCAATAATGGCACCAGACTTATCAAAACAACTGCGCAAAGACATAAACCCAGACCACAAACAAAATCTGAAGCATTTTATCGAATTACAAGGTTCAATTATGTTATTCAAAGAAAATTGGAGAATCCCATTCGGGGAAAACAATTTACCTTACGCCTTCCAGCTTCAGCGAGCTCCTGCTTCCGTGAACTCGGCAAAACCTGAGCTGATGCCATTGAATTTTACAGAATTTCACGGAAAAACAAAACCCTAGACGCTTGAAATCAGAACCCTTGAATTATCATTGAATCCGATAAGACATAACGAAACAATTTCGTCCCTTTTTCCTATCAGAAAACCCTAATCAATCAACGAAACCACCGATTTCGGAATCGAAAACTCGCCGCTCAAAAAATTACACTGAAACCAAGAACCAGGAGCCCAGATCCGCACGCAATGATCGAGAATGAAAAAAAATTGGACAATTTGAAAATTGAAACGAACGACAAGGATCTCGAAGAGGATTCAACGGTCGAATGAATTCTTCAAAAAAAAGAATAAAAAAGCAGATTGGCAAAAAAAATCTGCAAGGAAAATTCGGAACACGAGAGAAAGTTAAGGTTCCGATCCGATCGAAGAAGAGGAACAGAGAAACATGTTTGGTCGTCGGAACTAAAATTATAATATTTCCGTCTTCCTCTCCGCCAGATCTCTCTTATTTTCTGCTAATAATAATTTTTGTTTTTATGGTTCTAACGTATATGTTATGCTTCTCCCTCCGTACGGTAAATTTATTTTCCAAAGTTTTTTCCCCCATTTTTTGCCATTTTAGTTTATACTAATTAGTAATTAATAAACGCCATCTAAAATAATTATTGATTTTGATGAAAATTCGAGTCAAAATTAGCTTCTTAGATCCAAGATGATTAACGGGCTCTTACTCGTTACAACATTTGCCTTTTATATAAAAACTACTACGTTGGGGGTGATTCAAAATGTTCGGGTAATTTTGTATTAATTAAAGAAAGAATTCAAAAAAATATATCTTCACGGTCAATTTTTATATAACATAAAACCTAAATTTTTTTTGTTAATAAAAATTCAAACTTGATTTTTGAATTATAATTAAACTTAAATTTTATAATATTTATTATTTTTAAATTCATTATTGACGTGATATACCAATATCATGACATATAAATAATAACATATCAAATGTAGTCAATACATTGATTTACCAAATATGATATCGAAAGTTTATGTCAATATATAGGTTTAAAAACGACAACGATTATAAAATTTGAGTTTATTTTTAATTAAAAAATAAAACTAAAGATTTATTTGATAAAAAATAAATTTTAGATTCTATTTTGTAAAAATTGAGAAGTTTATTTATTTTTTTAGAATTTTTTCTTAATTAAATTAACTCTATATAGCTAACCATTTCTATTTCGTTTATTTTTACTTTCATTTTTAATTTTAAATCCATTTAAATCAATTTAATTCGATTTTATTGACAATTTTTTCGATTTTATCCGTTTGTTATTTATGTGTTCATTGTTCATGTAAAAGTCATTCAGTTTTTTTTTTGGTCATTTTATTGGGTAACAATTTTTGTTAATTGTTCACATTTTTTTACAAATGGGCAAAAATAGCCGTAATGATAAAAAAAAAATTGAAATCTTATCCATTCGCTCAAAATTCTGAAATCGAAAATTAAAACTTTCGACTATTTTTCATTTTTTCTTTAAGGCTAACACAATCTTTTTATTTTCTTACACGTAGAAAACAAACAAGGACAAAGACACGACATAACAATCGTAGACTCCACGTAACAAAAAACAAACAAAACAAAACTAATAATAATAATTAAATTACATCAGACAACAGAACAGAGCATTCGCAAATTCACAAAATCGGATCAACGACGAAGAAGAATCTTCTCCCTCACGCTCCCCAAGTAAGCAACCAACTCGTCGAACTCCGGCAAGTTTTCTCCGACCGCCGGAGATCGCCGGAATCTTGAACTCCAGGCGGTGAGTCGCGGAAGAGCCGCCGGATCAAGCAGAGTCTCCGGTCCCTGAAGCTTCTCCGCCGCCGGGATCCAATACGCGATGAATCCGTACACGATGTCGACCATGTTTATGCTCTCTCCGCCGAAGAACTCTCTGTCTCCGAGAGCCTTTTCCTCTATCGTCGCCAGCATCCGCCGCGCCCCCGCCGCCGCAGACGGTTGCTGCTCGCCGGCGGCTGTCATCCACGCTCGGAGCTTCGGGGACTGCACACACCGGTTTTGTAGTTTTATTGCGTTTATTTTTTTTGGCATAAATCAATGGTTTTTTATCCTATTATTTCCTCCCAGAATTTAATGTCATTTTTATATATTTTAATATCTAACTTTGTATTGTAGACATTTTAATAAACTCCATTAGTACCCCAAAAATGAATTTGATCACTTTGATTATAGCCTATACAAATTGACGGTTCACGTTACATAATTTCAATTTCATATATCAAAATCTTATTTAAAAAAAATCCAAAATTGGACCATCCATCTAGGATCAATCCAACTTAATGTAGTAAAATATTTTTCAACGTAATTAACCAAGTACAACATATTATAAAATATAGTATTCTAATTATATATCTACATATATTGAGAGTTTAATTTAGGAGTTTTTAATGAAATAATTTAAGATCTCTTAACCGAACGGTTAGTTTAGACGCAGAGTAAAACTTTTGTCACGACTATATTCTATATTAATACAAGGAAAAAATTCTGAATATCCATAATTACTGCGGTAATTGCGATAATACTTTTATCCTTACCTCATCGACGAGAAACTGGATCCAGAACCGAGCCGTGGCTCGGTCGTACGGATCAGCCGGCAGCAAGGGGGGATCGGGCCAAGTCTCGTCGATGTACTCGAGGATGACCAGCGACTCGGACAGGGCCCGTCCGTTGTGGACAAGAACAGGGACCTGCTTGTGAACAGGGTTGAGCTGAAGAAGCATGTCGCTCTTCTTGTTGGGTAGATCTTCTTCTACGTACTCGAACTCGACCCCTTTCAGTCTCAGAGCCCATTCCACTCTCTTGCTGAAAGGGCTCGACCAAAATCCCAAGAGCTTCACTTCCGCCATGGTTGCAGACATTCTCAAGCTTTTGTCTGCTTGATTTTCTTTTTCTGTTCATGTTTATAGAATGGTTTCTTGGTGGGTTTTGTCTTTTTGGCTTAGAGGACAAGTCGGTCAACGTTTGTTTTGTTTAGTTTAAGATTATTATGCTTTCATGGTGTCATAATTTATTAGTAAATGGTTGGACTTAAGAGACATAGGGACATTGAAATAATACCGTCCTTCTCTTTTAATTCAAAGATCCGAAAAGAGAGAAACAGAAGGGATGAGACCGGTTTAGAGGACCGGTTACAAAGGGATAAGACCGGTTTAGAGGACCGGTTTTGTACAATCTCTTTGAATTACTGATGACTAGGGTTGGATATTTCGTTTCGAGAATTTAATTCCGAATCGATCGAGTTGAAACCGAACCGAATCGGATAACATTCGGTTCTAATTTGGTCTATCTTTCTAGAACCGAATAAATCGTTTTCGAACGGAATCATATAAACGAAGATTCGTATATGTCAAGTACCGAATTAAAATCTAAATTATCCACCAAATTATATGTATATTATGTTTCAGTGTTTATTTGACATTCATATAGTAACACCGTTTCAAATCGAATCTGTTGGGTTATCTACGGGTTTCGAGCATGCGATCATATCGATCTAGGGTTTGGTTTACTAGGTTTCATGCAGCGGAAGAAAGATCTAAACCTAGTCAAACGTCACACGCAACCAAACTCGCAAAAACCCGAAAGATCGTGTATATCACCGAGGGAATCGTTACTTACCTCGTTCTCGATGAGACTTGAAGTTTATTTCGATCCGGGGCCTGTTCTAAATCACCTAGGACTGAAGTTACAGTCCCTCTACACGTATCCACACCGACGGGAAGGATTCCAAACGATTTGGAACGAATCTGCTAGGATTAATGAAGAAAAGGGTAACTCAAGAGACGAGATCCAATCCCGAGACAATAGAAATCGAAAAGAACAGGTTCTCTAGGGTTCTAGGATGTTTCTCTGAGTTTTAGGTCGGCTCCCTTTAAGTTTGGACGAAATCCCAAACTTAAATAAGATTAGAAAACCCTAAAAACGAATATTTGGAAATTTTCCGGATCCCGGTCCGGCGGACCAGGCTTAGTCCGACGCTCGCGGACCGGCTGATCTGAAGGCTTGGTCCGGCTGACCACGTGTGGTCAGCTCCGGACCAAGACCATTCTTGGTCAGTTCGGTCCGACCT
>NW_010971390.1:10231-16395 GCF_000463585.1 Tarenaya hassleriana | reverse complement strand
TTCAACATTGTTTCCACAATGATGACTGATTAGGGAGTTTAGAATCATTCTCTAATGATTCAAGGATCCCGCAATACAACAAACATGCTAATCGTATAACGGAAAAATAATGCATTCATAACTCAATGAATCAATACAAAGTCAAATGTCATATCACGGATCATCCTAGAGCATTACAACCTACAATCTCCCACTATGCTCTATGATTTATCCTACAAGCATCTAATCCCCATACTCTTAACATGACCATCATGTTTTGACGAAGTGAGAGGCTTCGTCAATGGGTCGGCAGTATTATCATCTGTCGACACTTTGCTTATCTTCACGTCTCCTTTGTCGATGATTTCTCTGATCAAGTGAAATCGCCTGAGTATGTGTTTGGATCTCTGGTATGATCGGGGTTCCTTAGCTTGCGCAATCGCACCATTGTTGTCACATTACAGCTCAATGGGATCTGCAATGCTAGGAATAACGCCCAGGTCTCCCACGAATTTCTTGATCCAAACAGCTTCCTTAGCTGCATCCGATGCAGCTATGTACTCGGCTTCTGTAGTCGAATCTGCAACGGTTGGCTGTTTGGAACTCTTCCAACTGATAGCCCCACCGTTCAGGCAGAAAACATAACATGACTGCGATCTGAAGTCATCTCTATCGGTTTGGAAACTAGCATCGGTATAACCACTTATAGCGAGCTCGTCTTCCAATCCGCCATACACCAAGAACAAATCCTTAGTCCTTCTCAAGTACTTAAGGATGTTCTTGACCGCAATCCAGTGAGCCTCACCTGGTGTAGACTGATATCTACTAGTCATGCTTAATGCATATGATACATCTGGGCGAGTACACAACATGGCGTACATGATGGATCCAATTGCCGAGGCATATGGAATCCTATTCATGCGCTCTTGCTCATCCTGTGTCTTTGGACACTGAGTCTTGCTAAGACCAACGTCATGTCCCATTGGCAAGGTACCCCTCTTGGAGTCTTGCATCTTGAACCGATTCAAGACCTTGTCAATGTATGTACTCTGACTTAGACCAAGAAGCCTTCTCGATCTATCTCTATAGATCTTGATTCCTAGAATATAGGCGGCTTCTCCTAAGTCTTTCATCGAAAAGACCGATCCTAGCTAGGATTTTACTCCTTGCAAGGTAGGAATGTCATTTCCGATGAGCAATATATCATCTACATAAAGCACAAGGAAGACTACTGCGCTCCCACTGGCCTTCTTGTAACTCATCTTCGTTTTGCAGGAAGCCAAACGTTTTGACTGCCTCGTCAAAATGAAGATTCCAGCTCCTTTCTTCGTTTTGCAGGAAGCCAAACGTTTTGACTGCCTCGTCAAATCGAAGATTCCAGCTCCTCGAAGCCTGTTTCAGTCCATAAATGGATCTCTGAAGTTTGCATACCTTCCTCGGACTCTTAGGATCGATAAAGCCCTCGGGTTGTGTCATGTACACATCCTCGAGCAGATTTCCGTTAAGGAATGCGATCTTGACGTCCATTTGCCATATCTCGTAGTCATAATACGCAGCTATGGCTAGCAGAATCCGTATGGATTTAAGCATCACGACTGGTGAAAAGGTTTCATCATAGTCTATACCAAGAATCTGCCGAAACCCTTTCGCGACGAGTCGTGCCTTATAGGTATGCACGATGCCATCCATGTCGGTTTTCTTCTTGAAAACCCACTTGCATCCAATGGTCTTAATACCATCGAATGAGTCGACCAAAGTCCATACTTTGTTGTCGTACATGGACTGCATCTCAGACTCCATGGCCTGGTGCCATTTCTCGGAATCGGAACTCGCCACAGCCTCTGAATACGACGTAGGCTCGTCATGTTCTAACAACATGAGTTCATCGTTTCCAGTCACAAGAAAACCATATCTTGTAGGCTCTTGGCGAATTCTACCAGATCTCCGAGGTTCACTAGGAGGTGCTGTCTCAACAACTTGTGATACAGGTCGAACTGTTTCGACCTGTTCACTCGATTCTTCGACTATTTGTGGTTCAAGAACTTCTTCGAGATCTATTCTACTCCCACTAACTCTCTTGGAGACGAACTCTCTCTCCAAGAAAGATCCATTCCGAGCAACAAACACTTTGTTCTCAGATGGGTTGTAGAACCAGTACCCTTTAGTTTCCTTAGGGTAACCCACAAATATGCATTTATCAGACTTGGCGGATAGCTTATCAGAAGCAAGACGTTTCACGTAAACGTCACATCCCCAAATCTTCATGAATGCTAACCTGGGACGCTTCCCAGTCCATATCTCATATGGAGTCTTCTGAACCGACTTTGTTGGACAGTTGTTCAGTATAAGCGCTGCCGTTTCCAAAGCATATCCCCAGAAGGATTTAGGAAGATCGACCTGACTCATCATAGACCGTACCATATCCAATAAGGTTCGGTTCCTCCTCTCGGAAACACCATTCCATTGTGGCGTTCCAGGTGGAGTCAGCTGTGAGACAATCCCACAATCTGCCAGATAGTCAGTGAACTCTTGGCTCATATACTCGCCACCTCGATCAGATCGAAGCAACTTGATCGTCTTGCCAAGTTGGTTCTGTACCTCGTTTCTGAAAATCTTGAACAATTCAAGCGTTTCAGACTTATGTCTCATCAAGTAGACATAACCGTACCTACTGAAATCATCAGTAAACGTAACGAAATACAGATAACCTCCTCTAGCGGGCGAGCTCATAGGACCACACACATCATTATGTATGAGTTCTAGCAACTCCGTAGCCCGTTCTCCTTTTCTAGTAAAAGGAGATTTTGTCATCTTGCCCATCAAACAAGAATCGCACGATTCGATTGATTCATACTCAAAAGAATCAAGAAGTCCATCAGAATGAAGCTTCGCTATGCGTTTCTCGTTGATGTGACCAAGTCGACAATGCTAGAGATAGGTCGGGTTTAAGTCGTTCGGCTTAAACCGCTTGGTACTAACGTTATAGATTGAACTGTGTCTAGATGGTTTATCATCCAAAATATAAAGGCCATTAAACAGGTAACCATTACCATAAAATAAAGCGCCTCTATAAATAGATAAAGTTTTGTTCTCAATGACAAAACGAAAACCATTAGAATCCAAACATGAAATCGAAATAATATTCCTGCTTATTGCAGGTACAAAATAACAATCATGTAATTCTAACACAAGTCCAGAAGGTAAAGTAAGATCATAAATCCCGACAGTCAACGCATCAACTTTTGCTCCATTCCCGACGCGGAGATCCACTTCTCCCTTCGCCAGCTGCCTACTTCTTCTCAGGCCCTGCACATTTCCACAAATGTGTGAGGCACATCCGGTATCCAATACCCAAGATGTAGAAGTAACCAAGTTAGCTTCTATAACAAAGATACCTGAAGATGAAGCTTCTGCAAACTTCTTCTTCTTTTGATCTTCCAGGTAGAGTTTGCAGTTGCTGCGCCAATGCCCAATGGCATGGCAGAAATGACACTCTCCCTTCTCAGCCTTAGACTTAGGCTCGGCGGCAACAATTACCGTCTTGCCCTTGCCTTTCTTGCTCTTGGAACGCTTCCTTTTGTTGGAACTCTTTCCAACCACTAGGACACTTTTCTCGACTTTGATGTTCTGCTCGGCCGATCGCAACATCCCATGTAGCTCGGTCAAGTCCTTCTCCATCCCATGCATGTTATAGTTCATGACAAACTGGTCAAAACTATCCGGCAGGGATTGAAGAACTAGGTCTACAGCCAATTCATGACTAACATCCAACCCTAGTCTGTCAAGATCCTCTAGATAACCCTTCATCTTGAAGATATGAGTACTCACGGGTGAACCATTGGTCATCTTACAGTTGACCAGGTTCTTAAGGACGTTAAATCGTTCGACCCTCGCCTGTTCCTCGAACATAGTCCTGAGATGCTCGATCATCTCGAAGGCATCAGTTCCTTCGAGTTGTTTCTGCAACTCAGCCGACATTGATCCGAGCATCAGGCAGGTCACGTCCAGGTTGTCATTGATGTGCTTATGGTAAGCATCTCTGACAACCCTGAGCGCATTGGCCGCTGGTTCATCCTCAGGAACGGCTTCTTCCAGCACGTAGAGCTTCCGCTTATGCCTGAGAACAATTCTCAGGTTGCGGTACCAGTCGAGAAAGTTTCCACCAGTGAGTCTCTCCCGATCCAGAATGGATCGCATGGAGAGATTAGCCAGATTACCTGCAACAGTCATATTCTACAGAAAAAGACAAACAAACAGACAAAAAAACATGCAAGTCGCTTAGTACGCATACTAACACAGATAATAGATGCAATATGACAAGCTCCCACTAAGAAAAACACCCTCAACGAGTTTCTAAGTGAGCTAGGATCCATATTTCACATGTTTTTGAGTCAGCTAGGGCATGACGCTAAAAAACATGCTATTTAGGTAGACAACACATTGTCAATCACATTTTGAGTCAGCTAGGGCATGACGTTCAAAAACATGCTATTTAGGTAGACAACCCATTGTCAATCACATCCTATGTGATTCCTAGATGAGTATGGGATAATGATACGCTATCACTGCATGTTCCTCATCCCATCCTTACCATCAGGTCCAAGTCCGACTTGATAACCCAATTCAAGCTCAACCATATTCGAGCTATGAGAATCACGATTTCTCCATACTGCCTCACCAAGATAATCAGGCACGCTCAGCTAGGGCATGACCCGTAACCATGACGATCGAGGCCTTGACAGTTGCTCTACTAATGGGCGGTAATAGCTTGAAATTAATCATGAGGAAGATGACAAAATTTCGGACTTGAGAAGTGTCTGAGGTCCAGTCCGGAGCTGACCAGAATCTGGTCCGCCGGACTGACCTTGGTCAGCTTCTCTGGTCCGCCGTTCTGTCCGTTTTCGGAGAAATTCTGAGCTTGGTCCGGAGCTGACCAGATTTGGTCAGCCCCGGACCAACTCAGTCTGTTTCTCCTGTTCCGAGCTGACCAGGAATCGGACAGTTCGAAAACTGAGCTTGGTCCGGGGCTGACCCAACTTGGTCAGCTCCGGACCAACTCAGTCCGTTTCCTTGGTCCGGCTCACCTGGAATCGGAGCGCAGACTATCTGGTCTTGGTTCGGGGCTGACCAAACTTGGTCAGCTCCGGACCAACTCGGTCCTTTTCCTTGGTCAGTCCGTCGGTCTTCGTCTCAGACCCGTGTTGTTCTCGCCTGGTCCGCCAGACCAACTCTTGGTCCGGGGCTGACCAGCGAGAACTTTGGTCCTCCTGACCAAACACGCGGTCCGGAATCAGATCTGTCTGCTGGTCTGTCTGACCAACTCTTGGTCCGGCTGACCGCGGACAAATCAGATTCGGAACAGATTTTCGGGCTTCGAAAATTAGAGTTTTGTCCCGGTTTCGATGCACCGTTAACCCGTCCCAGACTCCATACCATCCATGCATCATTCAACAATCACAAATATCATTAAACATGCATAGATTCAATGATTACATGCAATTTAACGATTAAATCATGCAATCATGCAACAGGCACGGCGATATACAGAGAACCAGGCTCTGATACCACTATTGGGTTATCTACGGGTTTCGAGCATGCGATCATATCGATCTAGGGTTTGGTTTACTAGGTTTCATACAGCGGAAGAAAGATCTAAACCTAGTCAAACGTCACACGCAACCAAACTCGCAAAACCCGAAAGATCGTGTATATCACCGAGGGAATCGTTACTTACCTCGTTCTCGATGAGACTTGAAGTTTATTTCGATCCAGGGCCTGTTCTAAATCACCTAGGACTGAAGTTACAGTCCCTCTACACGTATCCACACCGACGGGAAGGATTCCAAACGATTTGGAACGAATCTGCTAGGATTAATGAAGAAAAGGGTAACTCAAGAGACGAGATCCAATCCCGAGACAATAGAAATCGAAAAGAACACGTTCTCTAGGGTTCTAGGATGTTTCTCTGAGTTTTAGGTCAGCCTCAATTAAGTTTGGACGAAATCCCAAACTTAAATAAGATTAGAAAACCCTAAAAACGAATATTTGGAAACATTCCGGATCCCGGTCCGCCGGACCAGGAGCTTGGTCCGAGCTTAGTCCGAGGCTCACGGACCGGCTGACCTGAAGGCTTGGCCCGGCGGACCACGTGTGGTCAGCTCCGGACCAAGACCCTTCTTGGTCAG
>NW_010971390.1:6251-10137 GCF_000463585.1 Tarenaya hassleriana | reverse complement strand
AACTCTTGGTCAGCCGGACCAGGCCTAGACAGATGACCTGGGTCGAGCTTCCGGACCTCCTGGACTGACCAAACTTGGTCCGGGGCTGAGCAAACTTGGTCAGCTCTGGACCAACACATTGAAAACTTCTTTTCGTGCTCGTTTCGGTCAAATCTCGTTTCCATTCTTCGTATTCTTCACGTATAAGTCCATCCCTATTGGTGTGTGACCCTGTAGGCCCATTCTAAGTGGTAGTGACTTTAGGAACTTTTCCCGAACCACAAGTCATGGTTAGCCTCTAGCAAGACGCCATGAGCACCCATTTAGAATTGAGTTAGAGGTGATCTAATCAAGGCATTAACAGCTCGAATTCTGATCCTTTGTCTCACGATATCATAAGTTGAACAAGGGCATGGTTTGAGCCACCTTTCAAGTTCAACTGCTTTCTCGTCTTGGCAAATCGACTAGTAAAATAGATGCAACTTCATCTGTAGCGTGGCCACGCGTTTTCATAGTCCGACTTCCACGAGAGGGCCCAGCGATATCTCTCCTGTTAAGGAGGTGACAAGTCCCATATTGCATGTCTACTATCTCCATATGATTCGTGAACGTATCTGATCAACGCCGTTATAATCATCCAGTTAAAGACGACGTTTGACGCAGTCAAGACACGCCACTCTTCATATCAGATACTCTAGACATCTCAGGTATGAGGATCCATAAACGAACCGATGTATGAGATTCAAGTCATGACTCTGTCCATGTGACAATCTCATGCGGGTCATCCAGTCACTCGTTCACAACGAGTACCCATGATTGTGATCTACATCCAATGCGTTGATCACACCTCATGCTAGTCTTCATTCAACATTGTTCCCACAATGATGACTGACTAGGGAGTTTAGAATCATTCTCTAATGATTCAAGGATGCTGAAATACAACAAACATGCTAATCGTATAACGGATAAATAATGCATTCATAAATCAATGAATCAATACAAAGTCAAATGTCATATCATGGATCATCCTAGAGCATTACAACCAACAGAATCGACACTAAAACTGAATCGAATCGAATCGAGCCACTTAGCATTCGGTTCTAGTTTGATGTAATTTTTATAAAACCGAATAAAAAGTCACCAAATTAAACCGCTTGAATACACAGAACCGAAAACCGAAACCTCAACTCCTAAAGACGACTACGCTATTGGACGGAACAAGAATAAAATGAAATTTAAAAGACTTTTCAATATTACATCAAAAACCCAAGAACAAGGTTTCTATCTATGAAATGGGAGATCTACATAACCCTTGGGTGATTTTGGTTTGATTAAAGCTACAAATCTTTGTCGACTAACTGATGCATATATGTTTTTTAAAACTGAATTCAATATAAATTTAAATGGGTATGAGTTTTTTTAAATCTAAAAATTTGAACTCAAATCAAATATAAAAATAAACCGAATAATATCAAAAATCCAAAAATCATCTTATATATAAAAAGTACAGTTACCTTGACGGGAAGACGACACGAGTCCAATCTTTTGTTTAATGGATTCTATGTTAATTCTACGTCTCATCAATCATCACCTTTTTTTTCTTTTATAAATTATGTATATAATGAATAATTAGATTCAATTAACTTAAACTTTTTTTATAAAAGTGATTTAAAAGTCTAAATCTTTTTGCCTATGTATTAAATACATACATTGATTTACAAAAAAAATGTTTGCTATATAATAACTAGATTTCATCCCCTGTTCAAATTCAAATCTTCAACCCCAGTTTTGTTAGAAACCCAAAGAGAAAAAAACACGTAGAAATCAAGAATCAAATCCAAAACGTGTTTCGTTTCGGAAAGATCGGGCGAAGCCGTTAGCGAGATCGACCCTGTAATTATTTTTCTCTTGAGAAGGAATTCAGAAATTCGGGAGACCAATAAGGTATATAAGAGATGTTCCTTTTCGATTCTCTCTCTATATGTTTATAATTATGAATATATATTTGTGGCTCTCTCTCTATGTATATATTTTTATAACTCTCTTTCTCCAACAATTGGTTCGGCTTTGTAATCTACCACTCTGGTGTTGAAAGGGGGATATATCCAATCTACCCTTTGACTACTGCAAGGACTTCTCTACATACCCTTCAAAATCCAAATTAAAAAAAAATGGATAGAAGCGACGCAAAGACCAATTATACCCTCAAATTTTAATCAAAAGACGAAAAAATCAAATTAAAATTTAAATTAAATAAAAATAACGGTTCTCTCTCTTTCACACATCAGCCCACGTTCGCTCTCTTTCCTCACTGTCGCCATTTCCCTCTCTCTCCTAACTCTCGACATCTCCTCCGTCTGTCTTTCGAAACCGCCGGTTTTATGGCAAAAAACCGTCGATTTAAGCCACGATTTTCTTCTCATAAGTCTCTGTCTTTACTCTCCTCAGATTCGAAGCACAAAGAAGGAAGAAAATGGCTTCTACATCAGTGGTTCACTCATCTTCGTCAGCATCTTCGAACGAGACCGATTCTCGAATCCAAATCGCGGAGTTAAATGAGCACATGGTACATCACTTCTCTTTTTCTCATATTTGCACGATTTTGAAAGTTTATATGTTTCCTTATTGTTTTGCCGTGATGATTTGAAATGATAGAAATCTAGGGTTTCGTATTTGAAATTTTAGGGATAACATTATAATCTTTGGTTTGAAGTGGTTAAAATCGAAATGATTTGTTGATTTGGGTCACAGTGATATAGCTGACGTGATGTATGGTTCGATGTTTGGATGATGAATGATATGTTGATTTGGGTCACAATGATATAGGTGATAGGGTTCGATGTAAATTAGGTCACATGATCGGTTCGATTGGTGATAGGTGACTTGGTCATAGTTCACAGGACAATAGGTCACATGGTACCAGGGCAATAGGTCACATGACCAACGGATTTCCAACGGATTTATCCGTTGGAATTTCGTTGTTAGAAGTCGGTGTCCGTTGGAAAACCGTTGGAATTTTCAACGGAATTGCAACGAATTTTTCCGTTGGAAATTTCCAACGGATTTCCAACCGGCATCCGTTGGAATTTTCCAACGGAATTTTCGTTGCAATTCCGTTGAAAATTCCAACGGTTTTCCAACGGACACCGATTTCTAACGACGAAATTCCAACGGATAAATCCGTTGGAAATCCGTTGGTAACGTTAATTTCCAACGGAAATTTGGCCGTTTCCAACGGATTTACCCGTTGGAAATGACCATTTTTTTTGTAGTGTACCATGTGACCTATTGTCCTGTGAACCTGTGACCATGTGACATAGTACCATGTGACCTATTATCTTGGTACCACGTGACCAATTCTCATGTGACCTATTGCCCTGGTACCATGTGACCTATTGTCCTGTGAACTATGACCAAGTCACCTATCACCAATCGAACCGATCATGTGACCTAATTTACATCGAACCCTATCACCTATATCATTGTGACCCAAATCAATATATCATTCATCATCCAAACATCGAACCATACATCACGTCAGCTATATCACCGGCATCCGTTGGAATTTTCCAACGGAATTTTCAATCGATATCCGTTGGAAAATTCCAATCTAATTTACATCGAACCCTATCACCTATATCATTGTGACCCAAATCAATATATCATTCATCATCCAAACATCGAACCATACATCACGTCAGCTATATCACCGGCATCCGTTGGAATTTTCCAACGGAATTTTCAATCGATATCCGTTGGAAAATTCCAATGGAATTTTCAACCGCATTCCGTTGGAATTTTTCAACGAAAAATTCGAAACATATTCCCGACCCGACCCTGACCACGACTCCGACCCCGATCCCGACCCCGACCCCGACACGGACCCGACCCGACCCGACACCGCCAT
>NW_010971390.1:3927-5450 GCF_000463585.1 Tarenaya hassleriana | reverse complement strand
TATATATATATGTATAAATACATGTATATTTTGTGTATATATATTTTATATATATATAGGAAATATATATTATACATATATGTATATGAATTCGAATATATATATATATATATATCAATTGATTTTTCAATTAAAATCCAAATTTCCAACCGATGTCCATTGGAATTCCGTTAGAATTTTTTTAAAAATTTTCAAAAAAATTTCTAACCGACATCCGTTGGAATTCGGTTGGAATTTTTTTTAAAAAAATTTCCAAAAAAAATTCCAACCGGCATCCGTTGGAATTCCGTTGGAATTTTTTTTTTTAAATTTCCAAAAAAATTTCCAACCGGCATCCGTTGGAATTCCGTTGGAATTATTTTCTAACAAACATCCGTTGGAACTCCGTTAAAAATTTGTAACCGATTTTTCCAACGTTAATCCGTTGAAAATTTCCAACGGATATCCGTTGGAAATACCGTTGGAAATTTCCAACCCAATTTTTCAATTGAATACGTTGAAAATTCCGTTAAAAATTTCCAACGAGTGTTTCCAACGGGTATCCATTGGAAATTTTCAACGGAATTTTAACGGAAATCGTCGTTGAAACGCCGTTGAAAACCGTTGAAAATCCAATTTCCAACGGACAAATCCGTTGGAAAATCTGTTGGATCTAGAGGATTTTTTTGTAGTGGTACCAGGACAATTGGTCACAGGTCAGAGGAGAATAGGTCACATGGTACTATTTCACATTGTCACAGGTCACATGATCTGATGTATTTTATTGTTGTGTAGTTGTCGTTTATGTACAAAATGGAAGACATTCAGTTCTCTCCTAAGATAAATACCAAGTGTTACCCGTCGGAGACAATAAAAAAACTGAAAGACTTGTTAAGCCCTGAAGAATGGAGGTATTTCAGTCATGAGTCACAGTTTCAGCATCTGTTTCACATGCAATTTGATGGCACGCTGAAGATGGCTCCAGTAGCATTCCTGATAAACCATTGTGTCAATGCGGAGGATGAAAAGGAATTATGGTTTGTTCTAAATGGTGTGCCCATTAGATACTCCATCGTTGAACACGCTCTCATATCCGGATTGAAATGCGGTGAGTATCCGGCTGGATGGGAATATATGAGGATAAGCCAGTTTAGAGTGAAGACTTTTGGAAATCGAAAGGTATCTAAGGAGAGTGTGATAAGACATCTCGAGAAGACGCCAACTCAAAGGGCTGCTGATAGGAAGAAACTGGCTGTTATCATGTTGCTCGGTGGAATACTGGATCATGGCACCACAGATGAGTTTATAAACCATGATTTGGTGGATATGGTGGATGATTTGGCTTTCTGTGAGAGATTTCCATGGGGACGCTACACATTTGATAGAATGATTGATCAAGTAAGAAAGAGTTTCGGAAGTGGAGGGCCGAAGAAGAAATGACACTGTCGTAGGTTTATAATCCCTCTTATGGTAAGGGTTTTTCACTACGTGTATAAATGAAAAGTACCGTTATTACATTGATTTGTTTTGGAATTTAATATTTA
>NW_010971390.1:3247-3467 GCF_000463585.1 Tarenaya hassleriana | reverse complement strand
GCGTCTTCTCGAGATGTCTTATCACACTCTCCTTAGATACCTTTCGATTTCCAAAAGTCTTCACTCTAAACTGGCTTATCCTCATATATTCCCATCCAGCCGGATACTCACCGCATTTCAATCCGGATATGAGAGCGTGTTCAACGATGGAGTATCTAATGGGCACACCATTTAGAACAAACCATAATTCCTTTTCATCCTCCGCATTGACACAATGGTT
>NW_010971390.1:0-2009 GCF_000463585.1 Tarenaya hassleriana | reverse complement strand
ACAGTTGCTTCCTTTCGAATGCATATCAAATTTGGGTGCCAACGGGATGTACAAAGACGTCGAGGGAGCGGATCCGACGTGTCCCAGAATGTGCAAGAAGTCTGTCAAAACAAATGTTAGATGGAGTTTTAATACTGTTATAGACCAGATTAGCACTAAAGCAAAGGTACTCAGAAAATAGGACATGGTGTGTTGGTCACAGGTTTCATGGTCACATGGTACCATGTAACTCAGTCACATGGTACCATAACCTATTTGGTCACATGGTACTATTTAACTCGGTCACATGGTACCATAACCTATTTGGTCACATGGTACTATTTAACTCGGTCACATGGTACCATAACCTATTTGGTCACATGGTACTATTTAACTCGGTCACATGGTACCATAACTTATTTGGTCACATGGTACTATTTAACTGTCACATGATGCATATGGTAACAATAAGTCTCATCTATTTTTCAGGGAATTAAGAGCATTCTTAAGAAGGAAGCGACAGAAGAAGCTCTTCTTTTTGATCTAGATGATCTCGATGGAAGTGAAGATCCAACGGTTAAAGTATGGATGCAATATCTTGAGAGGAATCCGGAGAACATGTACTGGAAAAAAATCCATGAAATGGAAATTCGTTCCAGAAAATCTTCAAAGAAAAAGAAGAAGGGGAAAAGTTTGGTAGATGAAGATGAAATAGAAGATGAGGGACGAGAAGAAAAAGAAGAAGAAGAACAAGAACAAGAAGCACAACAACGACAACAACCGCAAGAAGGAGTCATACCACCACAAGGGATACAAAAAGAAGCACAAAGAGTTCACGGAGTGTCAAGTCTCGAAGCACTGAAGACCGAATTGAAGGCCGATTTCAGGGCCGTGGCTAAAGCATCCGAGCTGAGAATCATCGATGCTGTGCTCCTTGGAAAAGAGGGATTTGTCCCAAGTCCCACAGTGCAGGAGAACCCGGTGATAGATCTGGTAGATAAGGACATATCCATACCCAGGTCCACAGCGACGCCCAGGTCCACAGTGCAAGAGATCAGAAAAAGTCCTATTGCGAAAGAAAGAGTTACGACAAGTCCTTTGATGTGTTCTGTCGGTACCGACGAATACTATGATCAAGATGTTGGACTTTTTGAGTTAAGACCGAGAGATGTGACTCCATTGGAGTCAGAAAAAGAGAAGACAACTGCCCAGGAGGCATTGGTTACAGAGAAAGAACCGTCTCCTAAGGAGAAAGAGGCATCAAGCAAGGAGAAAGAGCCCTCGCCTAAAGAGGTTGATCTTTCTTCCATGGACGCAGAAGTAGGAAGTAAGTATTCAAACTTTGTCATTTGGTCACATTACTTGATCACATGAGATCATATTTATTTGGTCACATGGGACCATAGTTACTTGGTCACATGGGACCATAGTTACTTGGTCACATGGGACCATATTTACTTGGTCACATGTTTTAATTAATTTGTGCATAACTTGTGTTTTGTTCAGAAAATGTCTCCGAAGAAGATGCTGAAGAGAATGATAGTGACGATGATGCTGACAGTGGCGATGAGAACACAGAAGAAGAGGGTGACGCCGATGGTGATGAGGGTGAGACAACCGATGAAGATTCTGAAAAGGATGACGCCGATGGCGATGATACTGATGGCGAAGAGGGTGAGGGAACCGATGACGATGATACAACAGCTGAATCTTCTGACAAAGAATCGGATGCCAAAACCAATGAAGACACAGATATGTCTGCCCCCCTGTTGAACATGAAGTCAATCAACCTCCACCAGCAGTTGACTCCTCTGATACAGAACAGTTGAAAAGAACAAAGAGGAAGCTTACTGATGGACCATCCAAAAGAAGCCCTTATGTAGAACCAACATCAACTGGTCCACCGGCCAAAAGACAAAGATCTCAGGCTGTAGGAGGTCGAGGCAGAGGCAGAGGTCGAGGTAGAGGTAGAGGCAGAGGCAGAGGTAGGGGCAGCGGCAGAGGTCGAGATAACACTGCCCAGGAGGATG
>NW_010971389.1:4713547-4714577 GCF_000463585.1 Tarenaya hassleriana | reverse complement strand
TATTATGACTATGAGATATGGCAAATGGATGTCAAGACTGCGTTCCTTAACGGGAACCTACCTGAGGATGTATATATGATACAACCCGAGGGTTTTGTCGATCCAGAGAGTCCGGGGAAGGTGTGCAAGCTTCAGAGGTCCATTTATGGACTGAAGCAGGCTTCAAGAAGCTGGAATCTTCGGTTTGATGAGACAATCAAACAGTTTGGTTTCTCTCAAAACGAAGATGAGCCATGTGTTTACAAGAAGGCCAGTGGGAGCACAGTTGTTTTCCTGGTGCTATACGTGGATGATATCCTGCTCATAGGAAACGATGTTCCTACCTTGCAAGACGTTAAGTCTTGGCTAGGAACACAGTTCTCCATGAAGGACTTAGGAGAAGCTGCCTATGTCTTAGGCATCAAGATCTATAGAGATAGATCTCGAAGGCTTCTTGCCCTAAGTCAAAGTACATACATCGATAAAGTTCTGAATCGGTTCAGAATGCAAGAGTCAAAGAGAGGACTCTTGCCGATGTGTCATGGTGTTGTTCTCAGCAAGACTCAGTGTCCTAAGACACGTGATGAGCGAGAACGAATGGATAGGATCCCATATGCCTCGGCAATAGGATCTATCATGTATGCCATGTTATGTACTAGGCCGGATGTATCGTACGCGTTAAGCATTACGAGCAGATACCAGTCGGATCCAGGAGAGTCACACTGGATCGCGGTCAAGAATATCCTTAAGTACTTGAGAAGGACTAAGGATTTGTTCTTGATATATGGTGGATTGGAAGATGAGCTCGCTGTAAAGGGTTACACCGATGCTAGTTTCCAATCGGACCAAGATGACTACAGATCGCAATCAGGCTATGTCTTCTGCTTGAATGGAGGCGCTGTCAGTTGGAAGAGTTCCAAACAGGCCACCATAGCAGATTCTACTACAGAGGCTGAGTACAATGCCGCATCGGATACAGCGAAGGAGCTGTTTGGATCAGAAAGTTTTTGGGTGACTTGGGTGTCGTTCCTAGCATTGTGAACCCCATTGC